>NW_013668149.1:39998-57944 GCF_000517525.1 Limulus polyphemus
TGACTTATGTGATTTTTCGATCACAACATCAAGATATTTTCTTTAACCACAGTATTTAATGTATTCCCACTTAAATCGTAACAATAATTTCAATTGTACAAACCTACATGCATCATTTTACATTTTTGATAGTTAAACATCATCTGCCACGTATTGGCCCAATGCATCAAATGATCTAAATCTCTCTGTAAATATGCATATAAAATGAAGATTTTTAAGTATATATTAATGTACATAAGTTATCTTAAATATAATACTTAGAAACAGAAAATAGGTTTTAAGTCTAAAAAAAATCCATAGTTGCTGTTGGTCAATACTTTTTAAATTATCTATTGAAAAGCGTACTCAAGCTTTTTGCCACTTTTGGTACGCTCGTAAAAATTGTAAACAATCCTAAGACAAACGCCTAACAGGAGTATGCAAGAATCATTATCAGTGTTCAAACCAGTGACCAGCAACGTTCTCAGGGCAATCTATTTAGTTAGATTTTTTCAATTGTTTCGATAAAGCGCCTTATATAGATAGCAGGACTTTGCTGTAAGATAAGTTTAAATCGACATGTAGGCTCATAACTGAATCGTAATAAACGGAAAACTAAACTTAGCACTGTCAAATATCAGAAAACTTCTGAAGTCTTCAGGTCAGAACAAGAGCGGGTTTCATTTTGCATACCAGATGTTTGGTATGGGTTATGACTGTTCGGTGGGGCTATAACCTCATTGGGTGATTAGGTGGTTCTGGTTTTGGTTTGAGTGACAGTTCTTCTATCTGTGTAATACATTTGGCGTCAGTTTTGTACTTTTGTTTTATTAAGAATACATTGCTGCGATGATTTGTTTATTTCAGAATATTATCACAAAACTACACAAAGGGCTAATTTGGAATCAATAGACAGGAGAGAAGACGGTTAGTCAACAACACCCACAAGTAACTCTTGGGCTATTTTTATAGAGATTCACTTTTATAGCATACCCACGGCTCCAGAGTATGGAGAGAGATTTTTTGGCAAAGGATGCGAAACACGAACCCTCGGATTCACAGTTCCAGCACATTAACCAGTAAGCCACGCCCGACCCATTCATCATACAGACTGCACTCTTGATTTTTAACGTCTTGTTATCTCTAATCGTGATGACGTAGTAAATATTGTTTTTTCATTGCATTTCAAAATTGCTTACACTGAGTTATTGGCGTAGACATACTGAGATCACCATGATCTAATCACCCCGTCTGGTAGACATACTGAGATCACCATGATCTAATCACCCCGTCTGGTAGACGCGAATCACTGAACATCTGATCCACAGACTGGTACGTTAGCTTTCTAGAAATATTTTCCTCTTTATACGAAGCGTTAACTTGTAATATTTAGCTTGAAAAACTGCAGTAGAATTTACTGAATAAACCCTTTTTATGTTAAAAGAAGCTCAGTAAAACTACATAACAAAGGTAACAAACTTCGGTTGTAACAGTTTAAAACACAAACAGCCACTATAATCAGGATTGAAACAAAAAAGAATTTATTTTTCTTTGACAACCACAGAAGTCAAAAATGAAACTTTCAAATAATTGAAATACAAAGTTTATCACTTACCAAAACATAGTATATATATATATATATATATATAAATATGTTCCTGGCCAGGACTTGATACTAACATTAATGAACAATACAACACATATACTGAGATTAATAATTATTTCAATAAGTAAAGGAATCAGGAAAATGAACCAGACAAAGAAAAACCTAATTCCAAAATAATAATATTCCGTATTTACACAACTACAAAATCACTAATTACATCGAATAATAATCACCAGTAACACTTCTCAGTTATATCTCGTGAACTAACTTGTTGAAGTTCATGGCAGGGTTTTTATTCAGTTGTTAGACCACGAGATTACATCTCATGTGGCCATAAGTTTACATGATCTTTCGCAACATTAAGTCCATCGGTGGGACAGCGGTAAGTCTATGGACTTACATCGCTAAAATCAGGAGTTCAATTCCCCTCGATGGACACAGAATATAGCCGGGTGTGGCTTTGCTATAAAACACACACACGAAACATTTAAAATATCTGTACGTCACCGCTAGGGGGAACCGGTGTCAGTCTCATAATAGATACAAACTTACTCAAAATCAACTAATCGGCTAGAAGGTGAGTTAGCGCTTTAATGTAACTAAAAATTCATAGCTAAAACTAAACGATAGAAGGAATAATAAATGAACGGTAAACAAAGCGAAATAAAAATAAAATTTGCTACCTCACACAGTAGCTGAAATTTCTAGCAGAGAAGCAAAATTGTTCGAAGTATACCGGTGCTATACTCCCCCTGGTTTAAGCCGGTAGGTGGAAATAATTGAAATTAGGATACAAGGCCATCTCAAAAATCTTCACTGACTATCAATGGCGTGGGGCTCAGCTGGTCTAGTTGTACAGGCTCGGTCGAATAAACTTGTTTCGGGGAGTTTTGATCGACCGATACTTTTACTTTTATGTGATGTTTATTAATGAACTACATGTGGTTAGACAGTTATTGACTCAACTGAAACTGACTAGTTGTCTTGTTTCTGAATGTAAGATTACACCTTCTGTTTCTTTCCTTACAGCTAATGATATTCCGCCGTGGAAAGTTTATTTCACAGTTGAATATAACTATTATCTCTATGAAGCAACAGAATTAAGCATACTATAAAAAATCAGTCATATAGTATTAAAGTGTGTTTGTTTGTTTCGAAATTTGCGCAAAGCTACACGAGGGCTAACTGCACTAGCCGTCCCTAATTTACTAGTGAAGACTAGAGGGAAAGCAGCTAGTCAATACCACCCTCCGCCAACTCTTGGGCTACTCTTTTACCAACGAATAGTGGGATTGACCTATAGCTGAAAGGGCGAGCATGTTTGGTGGGACGGAGATTCGAACCCGTGACATGCAGATTGCGAGGCGAGCTAGTACAAACGTATATACCTGTTTAGTTGATGTGTATATCGTTGAGATGACTGCATGGTTACCTACCTTTCAAAGTACAAAAGTATTAATTACTTTTTTTTATTGATTATATAACGATCATTTGTTGTGGTGTCATATGTAATATGACACAATCTGATAAGCTCTATATATATGTGTTACACCTTTGTAATAAGCTTCATTCGGATTGTAAATAGAAATCAAGGTGGATAAAATAGGAAATCGTAAAAAACGCCAAAACCAAACAAATTTTTACATTATTCAATTAGATATCGCACGTGCAACTTTTATTGATGTATAATGTGATCGTTAATACGAGTGTTACACTTTTTTTACACAGGCCGCTGATTTCATATTGCATTTGTTGGTTTACAGAGACATCTACGTCTAGCATCGTGGATAGGGCGTTCAACTCAAAATTTGTGGGTCGCGGGATCGAAACCCGTCCGCGAATAAGCTCGTTTTTTCAGCCGTGGGTATTTTATAATGTGACGGTCAATCCCACCATTTGTTGATTAAAAGTAATCCAAAAGTTGGCAGAGGGTGGTGTTGACTAGCTGCCTTCCCTCTAGTCTATCACTGCTTAATTAGGGACGGCGGGCTAACGCAATTAACCCTCCTGTAGGTTGGCGAGAAATTCAAAACAAAACCTTCACGTGTTTGAATCTCTTCTAATCTATAGTCTATCACTTAAATTGTGGACGGTTAACGCGAATAGCCTTCAAGTAGCTCTGCGCGAAATTTCAAAGAGAAACAAGATTGAACTTTCTAAAGTTGTATAATTTAAATCAGCTGGGAATTTACTTGTTATAATATACTTGTTGACCAAATACACTACGTTTAAAACTTAAAAATGTAAACATTTTCTCACTTGCCATAACTGTAGCCATGCAATAACAACAAAATCCATGTTCGAGGCGTATAGTATAAACGTCACCCATATTTGAAATATAACCAACAGGTGGTGCTGATAAACTATTTTCTGGCGGTTTTGGTTTGTTCTGAATTTCGCGCAAAGCTTCACGAGGGTTATCTGCGCTATTTACAAGCGGTAGTAATCAATTACTTCAATTTTCAGCTCAAAGCTGTAAAATGGGCTGTCTGCGCTCTGCCTCCTAAGTTGAATCGAACCTCAGATTTTAGCGTTATAAATCTGTAAACTTATCGCTGACCCACTGGAGTGTGGGTAAGGATAATCGATCGCATCTCTCCAGCACATTGAAACATGCCACTTATTTAAGGTAATTGAGTAAGAAGTAGTTACTGAATGACTATATGAAAATAGATTACTGAGTGCTTTGGTAGAAATAATATTCGTCTCTGTTTATATAATGTAGGTACAACTTTTATATTCGCGAGTATTCATTTCTTCTGTTACTACCTGTCTGGATAGGAAGTGGCATAGTTGGTTTAAGTAGAGATGATTATGTAAGTAAAGTTTTCACAGTAATATCTGCTGAAACTGAATTTAGAAAACCGAATCTTGGTCCCACACACACATAAAAAAAGAATATTTGTTAAAATTAAAGAAAGATATTGCCATTAGAGATAAAGTACATAAATATATTAATTAGACTGGTTGATTCTAACTGTGATATTTTGTATGGGTTACCAAAAATTCATAAGTATAATTATCCCATTAGACCAATAGCTTCAAGTATAGGAATTGTCAGTTTTTAAAATTCTTTTCTTAAAACATTTGAAAGTAATGACCGTGTACTTAAGAATAATTTAGAGCTGTTACATGCACGGGAGGAGGTGGCTGGATAGACTCAAACCCCTGCTTTTATGCCCCCAAAATGCCCTTTTTCTTAGTCATAAAAATTTTCTGTAACTACTAAACGACACGTCTGATTCCACATCTTGTTTGCTGTCAGTTAGTAGGAAAAAAGATTCCAGCTTTAAAATCAATGGAACACAGGGACATGTAGGTCTTTACAATAAAATAGTAATAATAATAATTGTGTTATGATATGCTATTAAGTGTTAATACGTAATAATTCAATGTTTAGTTTTTAGATTTTAAAAGTATTTTTAAGACCGATTGAATAAGAATGAAAAAAGATCTGTTCGATTCTCATGACTTTCTATCCTATGTGTACCATAGGCAGCCCACATGTGGTCCACATTGTCTCCCCTAATATTTCCCAACACCCAAAAAGTCTTACCTTACGATGCTTGAAAGTATCCTTTTTGTCAATAACCTCCTGCCATTTTAATGTCCTCTGCACGATTCTGGTTTAAAGATTTCTAAACAACTGACGGGTTTAAGATTTAATGAATAAGTTTACTGCGCAAGTTTGGATATTGAGTCTATGAATATTAACATTCCTTCACAGGAGACAGTTCAAATATAAGCAACTTTTTTCAAAATGATAGGATTGTAGAAGCTGTAACAAAATCAGTTTTTATTGTACTGTTTAATTTTATCAGTAAAAATCTCATTTTAAGCTTAATAACAGCATTTATGATCAAATAGATGGCGTCGCCATGAGTTCAAAATTAGCATCTGGTTTAACAAACCTATTTTTATACTATGAAAAAGCATTGGTTGAGCAACTGTCCTGACAAATTTAAGCCTGTGAGATATCATAGGTATGTTGATAATACCTTTGTCGTATTTAAGAAAAAAGAACGTGTGAATTCTTTCTTAAAGTATTCGATTAAACGACATCCTTGTATTAAATTTACAGTTGAAGAAAAAAAATAAATATAGATGTTAATAAATAAAAAGATTAGTTAGAAATAAGAACGTTTCATAAACCAAAGTATAACGAGATTGTATGGTAATGCTAATAGCTTCATACGTGTAAAATAAAAGGATAATATGATAAATATTTTATAGAGTTTATCATATTGCCAGAAACTGTCATTATTTTAGTAAAGAAGCAGAAAGTATAAATTGGTTTTCATCTTTCATCACCTGACTACACGAGTAAACTGTACCTGGCATTAAAAGCTGGTTACAATATAATGCACACTATGGGGTGTATTGAAATAGTAACGGTAGACTTGATTTTATTACATATTCTGAACACTTCACTGTCGATCGTAACATTCCGGAAATGCAAACATGTTCCTCTTAAGTTAGAATTAAACCGAAATGTAAGCGAATTGTTTCACGTGCGTTTTGACTTGTTCAGAAGACTTTGCAAAATGAGGAACTGGGATCAGGTAACTATGCCTTCTCAGCTTGTAGCTGTTCTCAGAAGATTGTCACTACTAGGAAGAACTGAGCATCAGCTTGGAAAGTAAGCCAAGAAGGATTGAATGTTAATTTACTGACTTCAAATGCATTATTTTACTATAAGACCAGAGTTCGCGAATATTAAAAAAGGAGGGAAAAAAAGTTAAATGATCCTGCATGAAACGCACTGTAAAAGAATAATAGAAAGAAAACTGAAGATTCTAAGTTAGAGTTTAATGCTTTAGTTACAGTAGCGTGTCGGAAGTAATCACGCCGGCGATATCAAAAAACTTAGACATTTATCAACTGCTCATTGCATGTGTGCGTGTTTTTAAGACAACTTTAACTCAGGTTCCATGAGCTCTCCCGTTCATTAGCCTTCTTTGACAAAACGATAAGACCGGTGATATTGCTATGGTTACCGACAAAGATGTTAGACGAATATTGCTATGGTTACCGACAAAGACGTTAGGCGAATATTGCTATGGTTACCGACAAATACGTTAAACACTTCCTGAGTCTTATAATTTTTAGACATTTTTCAGATTTATTTGAAAATAAATATGAGAAGTTTTAAATTAGTTTTTGTTTTCTTTTTTCATATGTTGTTTTCAATCAACATAACATCTGGGGAATTACCAATCTTAGCTATGGTTGTGAGTTTGCCAATTTTCCAAACGTCCTTTTCTTCCTCATGAGTGGCTTCTTATGTTGACTCAAAACCAGAAGTATAACAAGAAAGACACGTCCATGTTGTTATTAATCAATTTTTATCTTCTTTCGAATAAAGTGCGATACTTACAATGAGATTTTGAATGGCAGCTCGATAAAGATGGAACCTTTTGGACTCTTTTTTTTTGACACGCTTTCCAAAATGCACGTCTGTGGTCTAACAGGGAGGAGTACAGGATATCACTCCTCTCTGGCTTTTCTGTGTGTCCGGCAAAACTTTTAAGTTGTCTTTCTTCTACTTGATAATTGGATTTGTATAGCCCCCCCCCTCTCCATTTCTAATGATGTCGAGCGTAGCCTTGTGGCCAGCAAGTCGATCTATGAATTGGAATCCATCGTCTCCGTATAATAGATGGATTGTGGAAAGCATGTAGGGAAGAGTTGTGTACTTTGACATGACCGCTTTACGACGGAGCCTTTTGCAGTGGAAACTATAAGTGCAGGGCTATTGTCAGGACTAACGGTCGTCAACGTCCGGACGTGACAATATTGATTATAACGAGGTGATGAGGATCCAAATTCATCTTAATATAACATATTCAACCTTTGTATTACGTGATTGTTGTACAGATATAAATACACACATTTTGTGTTTTCTAATAACACAAAAGATGTGTAATTTTCTATTCAAAATTGTTGTTTTATGACGAGTTCTGGTTTCAATTGTTCACGAGTAATTTTTTTTTCAGTTTTTGACTTTTAATTTGTCATAAAGTATCTTGATTTGCTAACGTTATTATACGTATGCAGATTGTATAAAATACCAAGACTATTCATCAACCAACACATTTTTTATATTGTTCTGTTAGCCCACAATGTTTGTATGGTGATTAAGTTAAACTTGAGTTCTAGCCACTCAAACACTGTGGTTGTATATATACAGAACACGTGTTGTTTTACCACAAGTTGTTCATAATAGTGCATGTATTTGAAAATGTGCGTTTGATCATATATTATAACTATTTTTTTCTCATTTATATTGTTGGCTAATTAGTTAGTTATTAGCACTCATCCATCCATCCATACATACATATTCGTAAGAACACTACACTTATTTACATGTGCATCGCTTGAGCCATATAACTGTAGAAATGTAATCATATTAATCTTTAAGACAATGAGTAAGAGCAATAATCAGTAACTTCAAAGGTGTAGGATTGTGGGTAGCCTTTCTATAGAAGCGTCGTTGTCTTTGTTTGTTGGATTTCGCGATAAGCTACTCGATGACTATCTGCGCTAGCTGTTCCTAATTTTAAAGTGATCGACTGGAGGAAGGCAAATAGTCAACACCAGCTACCGCCAACTATTGGGCTACTCTAAACGATTATAACGTTCCCACGGTCCTAAAGTGTTGAGCACATTCTTTTTTTTTTTACCTGTAACGGGACGCGAACCATGGAACCTTTGATTTTACAGTCCGATACGTTAACCACTGAGCCGACGTCGTTATTTTTATTATTATTTTTTAATGGCTAAACACATCCGTCATCAGAACATCAACCGTGGCAATCGAAAAGGAATACATCTGCCATTATCAGAAACTTTGACAGCCAATATCTAGCGACTGATTCAAGGAAAATACTATTAAAAAAGCTTATAATGTGAAATGGACATCAGATTGTATCTCAGTTGAGCGACTGGTTCAACAGTAGTCTGGATTCATCTATTTTCGATCACATCATGGGAAGGTCATTAAAAAAGTTCTCGCATACATACAGGAAAGCAAGGCTTCAATGGTACTTAAGATATATAATGCATTGTACCCTTCTTGTATTGTTCCTTTAATGCAAGTTGCTGAAAATGGTGTAAATGGGTCCTTTGGTTCCTTAAGAAAAGCGAAGCCCTCCAGCGATATGTCTGCGGACTTACAACGCTAGAAACCGGTTCGATACCCGTAGTGGGCAGAGCACAGATAACCCATTGTGTAGCTTTGGGCTTAACTTCAACAACAAAACAAACAGAAAAGCGAATAACATCCAAAGTGTGCGTAAACACTGTTGCCGTTCATGTCTATCACATATTCGTGCATTTCTGCCTTGATGGACAAGGGCTTTTCTAAGACACTAATGTAACACAACAATGCCGGATTCGTACTGCCCAATATCTGTATGAAGAGCATAAAGGTGACGTAAGTAATCTTCCTTGACAGCGTAAATCACCCGATCTCAATCCGATTGAGCATTACGGAGATGAACCTAATGTCGCACTTGTTGTAATCCTCTGTATAAACATCTATCAATCTCTTGCAGAACTGACCTTTAGACGAATGGACTATCAAACAAATAAACAAAACCAATACACTTTGTCATCTTACGAAGTTTATGCCACGCTGAGTCCAGACTATGATCGTTGCAAGATACATTATTAGGTGAGCGTCCTAATAAAGTAGCTAGTCAATGTGTAAATAGAACCGTATTGGGCACTTCCACGTATAACATTAATGTGAAACCTGCAATAAGAAAATTTAACTGATTTATTTTTTATCAAATAATAGTAAATTTTCTTTTAATGTGAGCTATAAAAAAAAATCTCTCGGTGAGTCTTCGTTCCACCACGTTATTATTTAATGTATCTTTTGAAAAACCCTAACAAGTGTTTGTCTGATATCTTAGTGATAAATATTTTGTGAAGCTAACGAGAGGTGAATTAGGTAACTATATTTTTTAATATTTGTTTAATATTCTATGTTTTAATATTTTCCAATCTTTTTATTTTGTTCTATTTTAACTTCAAAAGAGGAACAACTCTTTAGTTTAAATCGCAAAGTTCCGTATAGCTTTTAAAGGACGCGTGACCGTTCGAAGTGTACTCGATTTTAACTCTTAAAAACGTTTGGGCCCCGGCATAGCCAGGTGGTTAGGGCGCTCGAGTCGCAATCTGAAGGTCGCGGGTTCGAATCCCCGTCCCAGCAAACATGATCGCCCTTTCAGCTGTAGAAGCGTTACAATGTGACGGTCAATCCCACTATTCGTTGGTAAAAGAATAGCCCAAGAGTTGGCTGTGGGTGGTGATGACTAGCTGCCTTCCCTCTAGTCTTTCACTGTTAAATTAGGGGAGGCTAGCGCAGATAGCCCTCGTGTAGCTTTGCGCGAAATTCAAAACAAACCAAACTAACTTTTAAAAACTTTAAAGTAAAGAACTGTACCTCTATAACTTGCTTCTAACCTGCGGCCAATTTAACGTACAGATTTACCAATTATCGCAATCATTTACTGTTTTGCCTTAAGGTAAGATATATGATCAGACAATGTGTGTTTTATAAATGTTTATTCTAAAAATTAATAACTTATGAATTTAAGATCGCTTTTACATATATTCACTAATTTTATATAAAATTTGTATCATCAGACTGTAGAAGCAGGCTAGTTTTTGTTTATTTAATTCATTTTTTTTTAGATAATTAAGAAATAGTTTGTCTTCCCAGTTTTCTGTAATACCCTATATACATATATTGTTTATGCTTCTAGCTGCAAGTTTAACAAGAGGTTTTCCCCATATATTACTGAAAACAATGGGATGAAAAGAAAACTGATATGTAATATCTTCAACGCTTGTTTGTCTAAATAAAGGTATTTTTGCCAGTTAAGAATGTTCTATGGGTTGTTGTTGGTTCTATCCTCAAGTTCAGTATCTTATTTCTCCCCGTACTCGTACGGCTGTTCAGAACTGCAGACTATTCTTTCAATATAATTAATGGTTCGCCAGGGTTATTTGGTTGTCGAGAAGATACAGAAGTTAGAAAAAAAGTGTAGTAGAATCAAATACTTGATACGTAAATGAAAAAAGAAAAACATTGGGTCATATGTTTTTCGCCTAAAATGTTAGCGTCTTCTATTATCAATAGAGGGAGTCTATACTAATCTCGACAAGAAATCTGTGAATGCGAGTGTGAAATGATAATTTACTCATACAAATTACACTCCAGTAATGTAATCTGACCTCTAGCGAAATGTTGTATTTTCTTTGCATCAGTATTTACGCTTACACATTTAGGTTGACTAATTCTTGTAACAGTCGTACGAAACAAGTTTTTATGAATAGTATTGGATTGAGCGTGTCCCCAGTGGGCTGTGCTTGCGTTATAAGGGTGACGGTCGACTCCAACTATTCGGTCAGAGGAAAGTAACCGAAGAGTTGGCGGTAGGTACTGTTGACTAGCTGCCTTCTCTTTAGTCTTTCAGTTCAAAATTAGGTACGGTCAATGCTGTGCAGGAACATGCACATACAAATGTTTATCTTGTCCATAACATTTTATATAAATATAGTTGAACTTTACGTTTTTAAACGAATATAACATTGATTACCTTGAGGTGATGGAGACCGTATCCTACAGAGAAACGTAAAGCTTATATTCGTGGAGACACTCGAGTCTCGTACCTTAGAAAAACTCGTATCTTAAAGACTTTGGAGTTTGTCTACCTCCAGTTCAAATTCTTGGCGGTTAAGGATTAGTCCTTATATGGTAAATGCTGAGATTATGCTTTTAATAAATGAAAAAGAAAATACTTCTTCATGTAAGATATTTTGAAAAAAAATTACATAATCTGATAGCACTAGATATCTTAATAGCCTAGAAAAAAAGAAATTTGTTCGTGGTTGTTTGCTGTATTTGTTCACTTGAAATACAAAAGATAATTCTGCAGAATAACTGTCGTAGACAATTAGTAGTTCACAAACAACTTGAAAACAAGTGTTGATATTCGTGTTTGAAGTGCGACTTCTGGTATTTTACTGTAACAATAGTTTCATCGACTATTGTTTAATACAGTTAGTTTAGACGTTCCTACTTCCTACTTGTTACTGTCATGTATTAGTATTTATTTGACAAACTTTGCTGCAGTTTGGTTTGGGAAGTAGGCTTAGCTCTATGTAGCTGTTATTTCAGGTATCGTATATTATTACCCCAAAGTTGCTCTTTTGATCGTTCCACGAGTTAACTACTCTATTGGACGTTCCCAGAGTAAACTTAACTTGTAACTGTTGAAAGTTTCACAGGTAAACCTCGTTATTATCCCATTGAGCGTTAAACAAGTAACCTTCCATTGTTACTCTAATTGTAACATGGGTAAACCTCGAAGGATACTTCTGTAGTGACTATAAAACATGTACACCGTCGAGGTTATCCTAGTGATTTGTAAAACATGTAACCTTTCAAGTTTACTCAATTACTTGTATTACAAGCAAACCTCCAGTATTACTCTAGTGATTGTAGTACAAATAAACCTTCAATATCGCTCTATTTTTTGTAATAAATAAACCTTCATTGATTGTAACACCAGTAAATCCTCAAGGTTTCACTATTACCTCCGATGTTAATAAAATAACTTTTTTTAAAACACAGGTAGATATCCAAGGCAATCACAACAACAGTTTGTTTGTTTGTTTTTTCAGAAGGACATTAAGATGTACTATTTTTAAGATTACTTTCTTTTTTCGCAACTAGGGGAAACCTCTTAAGTCTTATTTCTGATTGTTACGGCTCCTCTTGTAAAGAAATAAACTTCCAAGATTAAATATTCTAGGTTTCTTACTGATTCTACTCCAGTATCTAAAGCTTCAGTCTTAACTGTAATATAACAAGTTTTAATGTTGCCCTGTTGATTTATAACATAATAAATCCTTTAGGGTTTTATTTTAGATTTTAACATAAAAGAATCTAATATTTGTTGATTACAATACAAGCAAACCTCTAATATTGTTCTATTGATTTTAGCTTAAATAAAGCTTCAAGTTTACTCTGTTTGTAACACAGATAAACCTCTACACTTGTTCTGTTGATTTTAGCATAAATAAAGCTTCAAGTTTACTCTGTTTGTAACACAAATAAACCTCTACTATTGTTCTGTTGATTTTAGCATAAATAAAGCTTCAAGTTTACTCTGTTTGTAACACAGATAAACCTCTACTATTGTTCTGTTGATTTTAGCATAAATAAAGCTTCAACTTTACTCTGTTTGTAACATAGATAAACCTCTACTATTGTTCTGTTGATTTTAGCATAAATAAAGCTTCTAGTTTACTCTGTTTGTAACACAGATAAGCCTCTAATATTGTTCTGTTGATTTTAGCATAAATAAAGCTTCAAGTTTACTCTGTTTGTAACACAAATAAACCTCTACTGTTGTTCTGTTGATTTTAACGTAAGTAAACCTCCAAGATTGTTGTTTGTAACACACAAATAATCCTACAAGAATACTCCTTAGAAATTTTATTTAGTTACTATAACAGCGATACCTGAAGGGTGTTACAACAAAGAAGCCTGAACCTGTGGAGGTTGTGTAACAATCAGCTGTTGTTTCAATTAGGAAAACACTAGTTTTACAGTCTAGAGCAGTGGTTCCCAACCTGGGGTCCCCGGACCCCTGGGGGACCGCGTAGGTAATACCATCTCATTAAACAAGTAAGTTTTTTAATACTGATGGGTTTTTTTAATTGCACACTCAATTATATGTCTTTTATTTTATAGTTAAAAGTGGGAGAACGAGTTAATTATTAGTTAACAAAAACAGTTTGTTGGGTAGGCGGATTCTTTCAAAAACATGGGGTCCGTGGGGGTAAAAATGATAATAAAAGGGGTCCTTGGTGGAGAAAAGGTTGGGAACCACTGGTCTAGAGTGAAGATAATAGAGGTTTAAATGAACAAGTAAGCTCTCGGCTGTAACGCAATCTTGGAAGTTATAACCATTCTTGTAAAACGCGTACTTTTAAATTTACACTTTTAGAAAAAGAGTCAATTTTTAACTTTGAAACAATACAGTAGAGGACTAATTATTGATTCGAAAACAAATGACATCGATATTGTGTTATTTGTTTTTCCTCCCCCCTTTTTTACATGTTTTGCGTGTTTGAAAGGCAATGTTGATAGCAAAGTGAGGCTGCAACCCTTCCTAAGAAGGTACAGGTACGGACCAGACATTCTGTTAACAAGACAACAAAATTTTCGCGTAACAATAGTTGTGTGGGAATAAAATACATTCTATAACATTGAACGTATGTTTAGCAGTGAAGATTCTGATGATTTTCCCCTCCCCCAACTGAGCGTTAATAAAACTGATTAAAAATATCTCTATCTCGCAAGAAGCGAAATATTGATCACTGGCTATTGTACAGTTTTAATGGAAAGGACATAGTTTTTGTACTTGTGATAACTTTTAAAATGTGCTTGTCTTCACATTGTTGTAAGCTATATTTTAACTGTTGTAATTTGTTAGCTAGAGGGAGCTGCGAGTTATAATGATGACATTAAGATCGAAAGTTTTAATAATATAAGCCTAGAAAGTTCTAAAGAATTGACACTAAGTTTTCTAGTAAATTCTATGGTAGATTGAAAACGGAAGATTCGGGAAAGCTAAGAATATAGACTTGTTTTTAGCGGACGGAGTGAATCGATCTGTTTTTGGTTAGATATTTAGATCTGTTATCATCTATCGCGCTTATTGAGTTACTTTGTACAAGTTGATACGTTTACGTAAGTGTAGTACAGTTAGCGAGGCTGTGTTGACCACAGTGTTTAAGCTTGTAGAAACGCTAAAAAAGGACGAAAAACTAATTTGTTATCATTACGTGGACTGGACGTTGAATTTTTTTTACCAGATAATTCAAAAACCGCCAATGAAAGAACAACGTTACAACAATATCAGAATATCTGTGGGTTTTTGAGTCCGATTTGCTTCACTGTGTAGTAACCTAAATTACTTTATGTACGTGAATATTGTTATGACAGCTCGTCGAATTCGTTATTATATATTATACAGAAGACAATATCAGAAAAGTTTATTTCAAATCACGTTGGGAAACGTCAATGAGCAAAGAAGTATTGAATCACCATGTCAATCACAGCTAACTTACTTGTTTAGTATTAATAAAACACTAGGATTACTAAGATGCACAATTAGAAACATGCATAAATATTTACATTTTTACAGAACGCAAAGTTTAGTACCCGTTTCTTACGATAAATGGAATTATACAGTGGTAGAGGATATTGGAATATTATTATTGTTATTGCCCCCCCCCCCCACGTGGCACAGCTGTATGTCTGCGGACTTACAACGCTAGAAACCGGGTTTCGATACCCGTGGTCGGCAGAGCACAGATAGCCCATTGTGTAGCTTTGTGCTGAATTATAAACAAACAAACAATTATTGTTGTTAACCTATTATACGTTGTTGTTTTTTCAAATATATTAAGGGACCGTTTGTTAATAAATAGAGAGAACAGTTTACTTACCAGGAGAAGTAAGTATCAAATGATGATAAATACAATCTGTCAAAACTTCTGTGAAAAATTAAATTATTCAAAAATATCCATGCAACGTGAATAATTTTAACATCTCCAATAACGTTTTCTCTAACAAAAATGAAAACCTTCAATAACAAAAACTGACAGTAATTAAACGAAACGACGAGGAGGGGAAGTTATATGTAAATACATTAATTGACACGTTCAACGTCAAAAAGAAAAATAATGTTTTATAAAACTACAGTTCAGCTTCGCTAAATGGTTTAACTTGGAGAAACTTCTATAAATGGCTTGGATAATCAATGTATCCTGGAGAAACTCCACTAAATGGTTTGGAAAATCAGTTTATCCTGGAGAAACTTCACTAATTGGTTTGGAAAATCAGCTTATACTGGAGAACCTTCGCTAAATGGTTTGGAAAATCAGTGTGTGCGAGCTCTCTAATATAGAAAGAAATCTCTCTCTCCAAGAGTTTTCACGATAAACTGATTTTCCAAACCATTTAATGAAGTTTCTCCAGGATAAGCTGATTGTCTAAACCATTTAGCGAAGTTTCTCCAGCATAAGCTGATTTTCCAAACCATTTAGTGAAGTTTCTCCAGGATAAAGGACAGCCTTGAATTAATAAAATACAGAACATATTTGAAGTTGCACGAAAGACCAGCAGTAGAAATTTGTACAAGTTGCAAACTCCTTCAGAAACTTGCAATCACCTCCTTTAAAAAAATGGTATTGGAAACACTCATTGTAGCCATAAACATTTCCTAACCTTAAAATGTAGTCTTCTAAAGACTTTATTACTTCAGTTCTCACGTTAGTGGTATTTTTAAATACTAAATGTCACTGAGACATTCGAACGACCTGACTTCCGTGCCTTGGCTCGTTTTCTACTTTCACTGGCATGTGTCGGATACAACCTTTTAGTTATCATGTAGTGTAGGAATACGAAACCTGGAGGCAGAATGTAAGTGCATCCTAGTTTAAATGAATCGACACACGCAATGATGCCAATGTTATATTCCGATGTCAAATACAGAAGGAAAGACTTAAGTCACAATAACATGTTGACAGGTAAACAGTTGGAAGTAAGGAGAGGTAGATGAAAAAGCGAACTTTTAAACAGCTAGAAAGAATTGTACTTAAATAAATAGACATCTAAATTATTGTCAAATAAACAAACAGGCAACTAGAATAATGGATAGAAGGGAAATAAAATAAACAGGAATGTAAACTGTTGTAAAATAAATAGCCATCTGTAGATAGACAGATAAAGAGATGGGGCAAAAAGCCTGCCTATTGGATTTTCGATCGAAAGTTTGGTGTTAGTGTAATCAAATGGCTACGTTCGAGGTGGAAATTTTACCTTGTTTGATACAAAGTGACCTGTACCTTCTTCTCAACCATATTCCTGCTTGGGCATGCGTATACGGGTTATTTACCCACGCCTTTCTTCTTTCAATATGACATTATGATTGGCCAATTATTGTAATAGCCCTGAAAAGGGAATAAGTTCAGTTTTTAAACTCGTGTATCTACATTAATGTTTCAAGCGTTGATTTCATGAAGAACTCTATGGCATTTGACATTTTAATACATACAGTAAAGGAGGGAGGAAGAGGTCTGAATTGAACCTGACCCTGCCAGGTCGCGCACCACCACTAAATACCGACTCACACAGATAAGGACTATGATTGCAGTGAAGATTTTGACCAGCTGACTTTATACATCTTGTCTTATACAAGTGTTGTCTTAGGACTGCTGAAAATAGAAAACCGTTTTAACTTTAATTATTTGTGAGTGAATTTAATGGATAAGGGAATCTGTTAACTTTGTTCTATGCATACATAAAGTAAGAGGCGTCATTTGTGTTAAAGGTAAAGGTAAACCTATGGCTGTAACAAAACTGTAAAACGTTCACTATATACATACATGTGTGTACGTTTATATACGGGGTAGAGCAAAAGTTACAACACGGTTGATGCGCTTAACATTATACTAAAAGTCATTACGAAGATACTTGAAACGAACTTGAGCATTGTTTTGTTTCAGTGTAAGACGTAAAAAATAAAACTGTGTTCTAAAGGACGTAACTGTATAGTCACTTTTGCCTCACCCTGTATATGCGTATTACGAATACGTATTTATTTGAAAAGTCATTGTTAAGCATACACTTCATCTCAGATCATCAAGTCAAACCATGCTGGTTAATACCGTTAATAGTTACACACGTTCTTACATACACGTTTTGTTACTGTTGATACCTTTAGTATTCACACACACACGTGATTTGTTACTTACTTACCGTGTATTAGTAATTACTATTGCCACCGTTAGTATTCACGGACACACACGCATGCATATGTTTTACACGTGTTTTATTACTTACTGCTGACATTGTTAGTATTGTTGTAAGCTATATTTCAATGTTGTTATTCACAAGCTAGAGGGCGTAGAACGCTTAGAAAGTCCCAAGGATAGGACGTCACTTTGTTTTAGTATATTTGAAGCTAGAAGCTAGACTATAAATATGAGATAGTTATGAAGTGTGTAGAGTGATTTCAAGATAGAGAATGGACCATTTAGTATTGTATTTTAGTTATTGCGGTAAGTTGATGTTTTACGCTAGTTAACGGTATTTGTAACGTAGGCCTATAACAATTTACGATAGTGTTCAAGTTCTTAAGTTTGTAGAAACGTTAAAGTAATTTATTATCGTTATGTGAATTGGATGTTACAATATTTTCACCAGATAATCTGAAAGATAATCTATTGAGAGAGAGAGAGAGAATTTAATTCACGAACTTTATTATGAA
>NW_013668149.1:58944-64119 GCF_000517525.1 Limulus polyphemus
TTGGGCTACTCTTTTACCAACGAATAGTGGGATTGACCGTCACATTATAACGCCCCACGGCTGAAAGGGCGAGCATGTTTGGTGGGACTGGGATTCGAACCCGCGACCCGCAGATTGCGAGTTGAGCTCTCTATTATGAATGTTATTTGCAATAGCTTGATCAGTAGATTCATATAATCAACGACGCTGATAGCACAGTTCAAATGAAATGTATAACGCAACAAACCAATAGAACAATTCGTCAGTCTATTCTGTATCATAGCTTCTTTATCATGTGGATAGAGGTAATTGAATTTAAGTTTAAAACCTCGAGGGATTAACCTTAAAGTTGAACAAATACGGAGAAAAGATATGTGGCTGCAATACCTGGTTTTTGATAACGTAGTCTTGAAAAGAAGGAGACGAGAATGAAACAATTGAATGGGGTGGTGGTGAAAGTAGTTTATCATTCAATTACGAAGGCTGTTGTACATTCTCTTAGAAAGAGACATAATGCTTAAATGGTCGCGTAAGAATTCAGCGAATAAATCAGTAAATAGAAAAAGGCGAAGGTGATAAAATAAAGAAATTAGACTATTAGAGAAAAATCACCTTTAAATCATTATGATAGTAATTTATTTACTTGGCGACGTTTCGAGCATAGGCTCTTTTTCAAGCCAGAAACAACACCATAATTCTTCCTATTTAGTTTTGAATGGGGTGAATTGCAATATCGAAACAGTCTTGGTCACACAAATTAGAATAACTAGCAGCATTACCGCCTGAGAACTGCAATGCTAGTCAGCTCTCATCAGTCCAGCTAGATCGATGCTAGGAATAGTTATATGGTTTTAGGTGTGAGCTAATGTGCTTTATATTACATATTACTCTGGTGAAATGTTAAGAAAACCCGTCACTAAATTTAACTGGAAAGCTGATTGGCCTCTTTATGAATTTAAATATATGATAATATGTGTTTGAAAAATAACATGAAATACACAAAGAAACTGTCCTTTTTCCATCTAGCTGGACTGGTGGGTGACATTGTTAAGTAAGTTGAATTGATGGATGACATTGTCTGTCTATCTTGATCGAGGGGTTGATATTGTCGATCTAGCTTGACTAAACAATGATACTATCGATCTAGTTGGACCGCTAGCTGACGTTGTCGATCTAGCTGGACAGATTTGTGACACTCTCAATCAAGATGGACTGGAGAATAACACTATCGATGTAGTTGGACCGTTGGGTGACATTTTCGATCAAGCTGGACTTATGGGAGACGTTGTCAATCTAGCTGGACTAATGAATGATATTGTTGAGTTAGCTGGACTTATTGGATACATTGTTGATCTAGCTGGACAGATTTGGGACATTGTCGACCAAGCTGAAGTGATGGGTGACACTGTCAGTCTAGCTGGACTGAAAGATGACACTATCGATTTAGCTGGGCCGATGGAATGACGTATTGTTATGAATTAAAATTTAAGATAATCACATTATTTAATTGTAAAATGAAGCTTTTGACATTCGTTAAAACGGTGCTTTCTATAATAGTAATGGAATTTGTTCTATAGAAACTTGATAATATATAAGAGAAGGGTTTGTACCTTTAAACAAGTTTCTCATCTTCTGTTTGTTCTTCCTCAGTTTTCAGTCTTTCTTGCGTACAGGCTTTTAGCATGGTAATATTGGCTCAGTTGTTTTACCTAAGCTGTCTGAGTAGTTGGCTTTGAATATTCAGAAGATATATTTAAAAAATATAGAGGTCTTGGATCACTACAGAGGTAGAGAAATGTTCCCTCTAATTTTTTCAATCCATGTTCGGAATGCATTTTTTCATGTGCACCAGTATCAAGGTGATGTGCAGATGTACATACCAGTTTTTTTTAGGGAGGGGTGGGGTATTTTTAGACCATCGACCCTATTGGATCATTAGCCTGCTTTGCAATTCTACCGGTTGGTTATTTGGGCTTTAGGCCTATCGACTGCCAGGGTCATTAAGGTCGTCAATGTGTTGAGACTCCTCACTATTACTGAGGATGTGGATGGCTGGAATAATGAAGTGCGCGGTACTTGGTTTGTTATTTTGTGTCCGCGCAGCTTAGAGGGAACACTGAGGTACAGTACGTTTTATTAAAAAAAGGTTTGGAGCTCGCCACATCCGAACATGCTTTGTCTGACGACAGTAAATCTTTGTAGTAGCCCTGCAGTATAGTTTTCATTGCAAATAACTCCGTTGTAAGGCTGTCGTGTCAAAAGCGGACCACTTCTCCATGTGATCTTTCCTTAAGTCATCTAGTGTAAGAGGATGGCGGATTCCCAGTTCGATCGCATAAAAATACATAGGCGTTGCATCTGGCGACTTGACCAATATGAATTCCTATCGAATAGCATGAATACCTGTTTCATTCTCTAGCTGCTTGAGGTATGCGACGGTTGAATGGATATGTTATGGAAGCTACTTGTGTATTATATATATATGTGACTTGTGTCGCTTTTCCAGACGGAAATTCTTTTTCGTTATGTTCGGTCCTGTTTCCCAGAACACGTGAATAGTTTTTGTCGGTGACCATTATGTTCTTGAGTTCTTAACTGTTAAAAGATTCCGAACTTTGCTTTCCACGGCTGAGGTACGACTTATTGTAGGTCCTCTTTCAGGATGGTCCTTGTGCACTAAGTTTATCCAAATGCCTTTGTTTTTTAATGCCATTATAAACAAGGGATATTAACGTCTTGGGAATTTTAAATCTTCTATCTGAACACATATTTATTATTTGAGAGTTTGAATATTTTGCCTCTGATAGAGCTGTTATATATCCTTCCCCAAAACGGTCACTTTTCCGTAGCATCACACTACCTACTAAACTCCAAGCAATATCAATATGTTTGTTTGTTTTGCATTTCGCGCAAAGCTACACGAGGGCTATCTGCACTAACCGTCCCTAATTTAGCAGTGTAAGACTAGAGGGAAGGCAGCTAGTTATCAACATCCACCGCCAACTCTTGGGCTACTCTTTTACCAACGAGTAGTGGGATTGACCGTCACATTATAACGCCCCCACGGCTGAAAGGGCGAGCATGTTTGGTGGGACTGGGATTCGAACCTGCGACCCTCTGATTGTGAGTCGAGCGCCCTAACCACCTGGCCATGCCGGGCCTATCAATATGTAGTTCTAATACTTTCCACTCCACCCCAACTTTATATGGACTGTAGTTTTCATGTGATTTGCGTATTCACAAAATTTAATATTGCGTACTTAACCTCCCGTACATATAAAGGTATAGTTTGAGGAAAATCGTAGGTATTTCCATGATAGTTCTTGCTGTTATTAGAGTCTATGTTATTTTAACTTCTAAGATAACAGAAAGAGAGAGATCTAGATACTATTGAAACCATTGCGGTAAAAAACTGAGAAAACCAACGATCAGCTTCCTCTTGTGTTAAAGATGTAAACGAACTTTTCGTGAACTTGTCAACTGTTATTGCATCTCTAGGTTACTTCCTCAGTAATCAATTTTGTAAAAAATAAAAGTAAAATCAGAGAAACATTTTTATTTTATTTTAGCTTATTTTTTGTTGTTGAAAGGTACTTAGTCATAAGAAAGATACTGATGATCAAACAAAAGGATTAGTCAGAGTTATTTTTAACCATAAAATAATTTTAGTACATTGGAAAACTTATTATCTCTAACCACAGAGTGATTAGTCGTCACAAGGAAACTGTTACCTTTAACATCAGGGGTATTATCGGTTTGATGAAATGTGTGACTTTTGATCTCAGAGGGATTATTACCTTGATGAAGCGTGCCACCTTTATCCTGAGGAGGATTAGTCGACGTGAGGAAACACGTTGTCTTTAGACTCTAGTGAGCATCTGTAAAATCATAGTTTCGTATCACGTGTTTATGATCACTAGCATACAATATTATCAGCCTGAGTTTCGCCATCGTTGTAGTTTTGGCTTCTCGGGTGATTAGAAGTGTTTTTCTTTTACGCTTTCTAAGAAATCGTTTTCAGGAAACTGGTGCTTAAGCTTAATTATACTCACTGAAAGCGGTGAAACTAACTAGGTACATGTAACTAGAATGTGACTCTTCGCTGAGCTTAATATTAAAACACGTTAATCGCTACAATGAAAGAAATTACATTCTACCTCCCCCTTTGTATCCGTGGAAATTAAACACATTATATCTGTGTTGAATAGTTTTATATGGATTGTTCCTGCCTTCCATCTTGTTTTGGAGACGACGTTTCGCCTGTGTGTTGAATTTATCATCCAAGAGAAGGCCAAAAAGTCTAGATGAAACTATTTAATGTCAGCACAGTGCCTATATGAAACTATTTAATATGTCAGCACAGTGCCTAAAGTGTTTTTTAAAGAAGATATTTTGTTTTTCCTTTCATCTAGTGGAAAAGTAAACGTGTTTTATCTATTTCTTCTTATACCTTGAAAATTAAGTTGTATTTATTCCCCTTTATTTCGAGGACATTATACATTGATATATACTATTCCATCCTATACAAATAGTATATAGTTATACCAGTCTTAAAAGACAATATCGGATCAATGCTAAGAAAGACTGTGTTTGCTGTTATTATATATTTACAGTAATATGTAAAGTAAATCTTAAAAACATTTTTCTCTTGCGAAAATTGACAAATACAGCTAACTTTAACTCTGTTGTTGTTGTTGGGTATGAGTGACCTATAAAATAGACGAGAGCCTTTAAGATCAAAACTCCTTTGTTTTAAAAAAAATGAAACGAAAACAAAACAGTATTTTAGTTCAGTACAAAAGCGCTTATTTATATTTTTTTGCGATAATATATATTACTTCACAAAAATGGTTTGGTTACTTGTCATAAGACATTGTTATTAGGCCTATTACATTTTTTAAACACTATATTCCTACTCTAGCCCCTTTAGGGATTTTTAAGAATTAGAAGAGTGTATAATAATAGTATTCTACCGTGGATATCGAAACCCAAATTTTATCATCGTAAGCCTGCAGACTTTACGCTGTGCCACTGGAGGTTGTTGTTGTTTTAAGTTAAGCACAAAGCTACACAATAGGCTATCTGTGCTCTACCCACCACGGGTATCGAAACCCGGTTTCTAGCGTTTGAAGTTCGCAGACATACCTCTGTGCCACTTGGGGGCGGTAGCACTCCAAAGAAAAAGGCACAAGTGAG
>NW_013668149.1:64927-75147 GCF_000517525.1 Limulus polyphemus
GTCGTCGTTGTTTGAAGTACATAGCCTAGATAAGATTTGATAGTAAAGGGGAGGAAACTCCACTGTATCTTCCAGCAAGAGGAAGAAACTCTAACCAATCTCTCAGCGAGAGGAAGAAACTAACCAATCTTCCAGTGAGAGGAAGAATATCCATTCAATCTCTCAGCGAGAGGAAGAAACTAACCAATCTTCCAGCGAGAGGAAGAATATCCATTCAATCTCTCAGCGAGAGGAAGAAACTAACCAATCTTCCAGCGAGAGGAAGAATATCCATTCAATCTCTCAGCGAGAGGAAAAACTTTATTCAATCTCCCAGCAAGATTTAGGAAAGTCCACTGAATATTCCAGCACAGTATTCACATGTAACACATTCAGAACAACATAAAAAACCAAGATGACGGCTGAAGGCCTATTGGGAGTTTAGGAACCAAAACGAAATACACACTTTCCTAAACATCAATAACACGGTTACGAATGGTCTAGTTAGATGTTCCTAAAAAACAAAACAAAAAACATTGATTTCCTGTTTACATCAACCTTAACATCCTTTACGCTCGAAAAGTGAGTAGTTTTTTTTTCACCCCCCACAGCAAAGAAAGTATAATCAGCTTCTTAGTATGAGAGATAAATCTTTTTGGACTGAGAGCAAACTCGTTTCGGCGTCATGTCGCTATCCGGGTGAACTGACAATGTTTTCGTTTCACAACTACACATTTCAAAATTGATATTTATTTTCATCGCTTTTCAGATGTGTATGTTTAAAACACTTTGTAAGTAAAGTATTACAAAAGCTACGAAAAAAAATAGGTAGCGCTACTAAGCCTATCAATACACTAGCACATACAGAGGTATATACGTTCACAAATAATAAACTCACACTCGTATATATTCATAATATACATACATTTACACATATCAATACACAAGCAAGGATCTTTTTAGGGGATTGGTTTCTTTCTGTTCATGGTGTATCTTTCTTAGATATGTGGAGATATAGATGTGTGTGTTTGTATATATCAGCCTTATAAATATAGATGTGGGACGTTGTGGGCTCGAGAACCAATATCTTGCTCTCCTAATTTATTCTTTTTTTTTAAGTTATTTTATATTTATTCTTTCTTTAACATGTGAGACTAGAGAACTGTTAGACGGTGTATCCCCACAGTAACGTGGGTCCTACTTTCGCAATCATCTCCAAAACCCAGGGCACATCTTATATCCCACATTATAACCTGTGACTTGGTGATCTTTTTAATATATGCAGCGTTTTTTGTTGTAGTTGTTGAGGCTTGCTTTAATAATTAAAACATGTATGTGTGTGTATATATATATATGTAAACCTGCACGTTTTATGACTAGGACTCGATGATAAACATTTTGAAATAAATACTTATTCAAGTTTTAAAACATAAATTGAGTAATATCTTCTTATAATTTAATTTAACTTTTTGTACGTTACATTTATACGTATGTAAACCCAACTATTTTACGTCTGATTATATAACACAAGATAGACATGCTGTCATTCGAATCCTTTCAGTTAAGCACCGTATCGAACTGGTTAGGAGTTTGTAGGTGTGAACAAACAGCCACAGATTTCTAAATCATATTTAGCTGCCTTCACGTAATTGAAGATATGAAAGATTTATTCAGATCAGAATGATGGTTGAGACGCTTGACTCGCAATCTGCGGGTTCGAATACCCGTCACCGAACACACTCTGCCTTTCATTCGTGAGGGCGTCATCAGATGGAAGGATGAGTAAGAGACAAGATGTCAAGTATGTAAATTCCATATTTTATGAAGGCTTTGGACTAAGGTACTTCCTCTTTTGAAATCTCTAGGTTTGTAAATATACATGTAGTCACTATTTTGGTGATAAAACTAACCTCATCTAAAGTTCTCTAAATAGTAAATACACACGCAGTTACCATTTTGGTGATAAAAGTATCCTTAACCAAAGCTCTCTAAATAGTAAACATATATGCATCTACCATTTTGATGATAAAAGTAACCTATTCCAAAGCTCTCTAAATAGTAAGTAAATATACATGCAGTTACCATTTTGGTGATAAAAGCTAACCTTATCCAAAGCTCTCTAAATAGTAAACATATATGCATCTACCATTTTGGTGATAAAAGCTAACCTTATCCAAAGCTCTCTAAATAGTAAACATATATGCATCTACCATTTTGGTGATAAAAGTAACCTCATCCAAAGCTCTCTAAATAATAAGTAAATATACATGCAATTACCATTTTGGTGATAAAAGTTAACCTTATTCAAAGCTCTCTAAATTGTAAATATGTAGTTATTGTAGTTACCATTTTGATGATAAAATTAACCTCATCCAAGACCACAAGATGACTCGTGATCTACATATTTAACCCTATGCTCATCTAAAAATTGAACATCAACAAAGTTATAGGCATTTTAAAGCATCCCCCATACTTATTGAATTAAAATGCGTTTATTAGTTTTGCAAGAAGTAGGTAATAGAGTTGATTTTGCTGAGATGTGCAACGTGATATGTCTAGCGTACCCTTCGAGATAAGACAAGTTTGGGAAGAAGTAGGTAATAGAGTTGATTTTGCTAAGATGTGCAACATGATATGCTTAACTTACATTTCGAGATAAGACATATTACAGTTTACAGAAATAAAATTTCCTTTTACATATCTAAACACACATAACATTACAATTCACCAACTTAATCTAGTTAACACCGAAACGGTTGTTGTTCAAACAACTGATGACGTAAATAGTGCCCCCCGATAGCTCAGCGCTAAGTCTGAGGGTATGTAACGCCAAAAATCGGTTTCGATACTCGCGGAGGGCAGAATACAGATTGTCCGTTGTATTTCTTTATGCTTACCAACAAGTAAACAATATAAGTTGCATCTCGATTACTACTATATCTGTTGTATACCAGTCGTACTGACAATCCCTAGCATCGAGCGAAAGACCTCCTCGATACTGAATATGGCAGATATTGTATGGTTGACATATTATTACATTATTTATTTTTTTACTTTCATTCATAAGTTCTTATAATTCCATCTATCATCCATATATACAAACCCAAAAGCTGACATTAAGTTCGTAATTTAGATATATTTCGTGCTCTTGCTCCTCGGGTTTACTTTTTCTTTTGTATTTTTCTATACTAGACGCTCTTCTCCATAAGAAACGATGAGCAGTGTTTCTTTCCTTATTAGATGTGACTCATCAGAAAATATTTGGTAGATGGTCACGTCAAAGATAGTAATGACTAACCCGGCACCCATCAGAAACTACATCGTCTGCCCTTGGATTCAAGTGAAGACATTTCAAGAATCTCTCATTCTTCAGACCTGTAAAATACATTGACTTGAAAAGCCAGCTTTTCATGAGATTTCCGGAAATGAGCTTTGAACTCCACTCTGCGTAAAGCACTTTTAACCTTTGTGTTAAATCCTTTTCACAGTCATTCTACAAGATTGTAGTCCAGACAAAATAATCAATTCCCTTTACTCAGCTGTACCACAGGCTGGTATTTATAGCACCATAAATTCAGACTTTGGTAGTCTAGACTAAATATTAATTCATGCATTACGTTGGCTTACTTGTTAAATTTTCCATAGTATTGCCCTTAATAATCACTGAGATAACAATGTTATTGATTCTCTTTGTGGGTCTCAGTAACTTTGTTTGGAACCACTAAAGGTCCTTATGTTTGGGTTTCATTGACCTGATTGGCTACCAATCTTTCCTGAATAGCCACGCCCACTCTGGGTTCTTTACTTGAAAACTCTTTGTTTCCACCATTCATGGAAAATCTCCTATGAATATAAGAATTGGACATATTCTTTGCTGCTTGAGTTCAAAGATATTCAGGAGGGCTCTGGATCAGTCGTGGAAGTTAGTGCAACCCTGGTAAGTTTTAAAATAACAGTAAAATTTCTATGCCAGTTTGGGTGTGTTAATGTAATTCCTGGCACTGCCTGAAAGTATCTTAATTAGTAAACTCCGGATTATTTTGTTGAAATACAGAAAATCACTGGTTTTTGGTGGGAAAGAGTAGACCTTTAATAATTCCCCGGTGTGATTGAATGCTTGCAACCAATAGTCATTTATAGACTTGGGTTGGCTAGAAAACTTCCTGGTAAGGGAAGGGCTCAAAACAAACGATAAGCTGTAAAATTAGGTATATATAAATACATTTACCTAACGGATTTATTCCAAGTATGTTTGTACGTGATAATTCTACATACAGATCATGTATATTTAAAACGATCGCAATGATAAGATTATTCATATCTAAACCTTCCACTGCTTATATTTCAAGGTCAGTAAATTCTTCGTTGAGATACATCCAATATGTATGAAAAAAAACAATGTTTACTTGAGTTTAGTTTTGTTTGTTTATTTTAGAGCAAAGCTTTTGTTTGTTTGTTTGAAGTTAAGCACAAAGTTACACAATGGGCTATCTGTGCTCTGCCCACCACGGGTATCGAAACCCGGTTTCTAGTGTTGTAAGTCCGCAGACATACCGCTATGCCACTGGGGGGGGGGCTAGAGCAAAGCTATGCTGTGTCCATCACGGAGAATCGATCCCCGGATTCCAGCTTTGTAAGTCCTTAAACTTGTCGCTATCCCACCGGGGGTCCTTGAGTTAAGTTAGCAAGAATTGTTTCCCCATGATTTTCTATTTCGAGCGATAGGGCAAATGAAGTAGGGTTTGCTTTAATCCCTGAAAATCGAGAAAATGTATGTAATTACCTCTTCATTTTACCGTTTGGTTCTAAGGAAACGTTTCTGACAGTCACTTTCAACTTTACAGCTAATTTTATACCGCTGAGAAAAACAATACAGGTTGTTCTACCTCATAGCATTTAGGTTAACTTTCTTCGTCCTCCCTTCTGGCAGTACTTAGTGTTTACTCCTTTTAGAACATCCAGCTTTCCCGAGGCTGTTGTGTAGTCTTGACACACATACCTCCAAGGTGGTCCCGAGTTACATTTGGAAGATCCACTATTTAAGGTATCGGCCTGAATTCTTGCAACATTTCATAGCTAAAGGCTTCAATTTTTACCTACGTTAGTATGGTAATCATTACAAAGAAAAAACGAACGTATATTTTAGACAAGTTTAACCGAAGATCGAAATAAGATGGATTAAATTTCTCCAAAATGCAACTAGAAGTATACAGATAACCATAATGTTCAAAATTATATATTCACCAGAGAAAGTCCTGATAACCATAGCAACATCACAAAACAAAAACACAATACACATGCATATCATAATAGTAAAAATAATATGTAAGGTGTTTGAATTTAGATCAAAAATAAAAATCAATCCGGCATCGACTAACGAGTATTGTTAATTACATATTTTAAATATTGTTTCTGTCGTTTAAAACACAATAGTATTAACTTAACGACCGATAGAGGGCAGTAAAATACATACACTGAAAAATGAAAATTTGCCGAATACCGAAAAGTTGACACAATGTAATAACGACTACTACAATAAACTGTTCCCTTTACAGATCCTCGGGTTTCTTTACATTCAGTTAAAAACAACCCAAAGAATATTCCTTTGCGAGATTTTGTCAAACGATACTCAGAATGCTGGAAACTAATACAATTTACCACACCTACACCTAATGAATCACACTCAGAAACTCGATAACGAAGCCAGTCAGTCACACAGCAAAGTTATCTTTTAATAGGATATTACTAAAGTGTTTTGTGTACAACTAATGAATCATGGTGAAGCAGTGCTTTGACGAAGACACTCATACAACAAATTCATGTTCTAAGTGGCTAATATCAGTATTTTCTATGTAGTTGATGAAACATTCTAAATTAATGCACAGTTTGGAATATTGTAACACAATTGATCTACCTGTACACAGATGTGAAGTTTGTAATACTGTTAATCGATCTGTGCACAGTTATAAAGTTTCTAACATTGTTGATCTACCTGTACACAATTATGAAGTTTGTAACACTGTTGATCTACCTGTACACAATTATGAAGTTTGTAACACTGTTGATCTACCTGTACACAGTTATGAAGTTTGTAACACTGTTGATCTACCTGTACACAATTATGAAGTTTGTAACGCTGTTGATCTACCTGTGCACAGTTCTGAAGTTTGTAACACAGTCGATTCAAACATGCACTGTTATGAAATTGGTAACAAAGTAAATCCAAACCTAAAGTGTTAGACAGGTAATCCACTGTATGTTATTGCAGAATTTATTGCAATTGCATATTTAAATATATTTACTGTTGTTAAGATTTAAACATATAATCTACTACTATTGTATCACAAATTTTCAAGTTTAAAAAACATGGATGTTTAATAAACATTTCAGCTATTTGGCTATGCCTATGTTTATTAATAAATATTTTTTATGTAGTGTTATGATTGGGGAGTTTTTTTTTTTTAATAAAAAAGGGTTTTGGTAAACCTTTTATAACGGATGATACAGCGGTTACATAACGTATATCGATTACGCAGAATTGAACTTTTGGCAACGTATACCTGATCTTGGGTAAAATCTACGTGATGAAACCTGACTGAAAAGGAGATGCAACAGACATTTTCTCACGGCTGCATCTAATTTCGATGCACGATGTAAAAGAAACGTGCAGGGAATCATGAAATGTACACGCCCAACGTCAAGTATATTTCACTGGAATCCAACCACGCGTCATCGAGATTATTGATGATATGAACTCAAAACATTGTCTATCTCGCTGAGAAACGTGCACAACTCCCCCACACCGTACAAACATGCATGCACTCAGCCTCAACTTGCTTTTTTTTCTCAGCAAAACTTCAGTGATGGCTGGATAAGGTTAATAAAAACTAAAAAAAAATATAATAATATAAACAATTTTTCTTTGCACATTGAAATTCAGTTTATTTCTTTAAACACTACTGTGTAACTTATGTTTCACTCTACACTAAAGCCCCCCAGTGGCACAGCGGTATGTTTGCGGACTTATACTGCTAGAAACCGGGTTTCGATACTCGTGATGGGCAGAGCACAGATAACCCTTTGTGTAGCTTTGTGCTTAACTGCAAACAACAACAACTGTATACTAAAAGTTCAAGATATGTTTCTCTGTATATTAAAATTGAGTCTATGTTTTTTAAACACTACAGTGTAGTGTATGTTTTTCATGTACCTAAATTCATCCCAAGTTTCTTTAAATATTACAATTGTAACCTATGATTTTTCCACATTAACACATTAAAGTCCAGTCTTAAGTATTATGTGGAGAACGCCAAAGAAACATTAAGGTTATTCAGGACAAAGTAAGTAAAGCATTCGTCACGAATAATATCTTTAGTTTGTAAAATGTATTATATTACAGTAATGTTGTTGTTAACGTTGAAAATATTCTAATATTTATATTAATTTAAAGATTCGTTTTAATTAGGTTTTGATTTTAAATTGATAGTATTGAGATAATTTATTTTGTAACCCGAATTTTATTTTAGAAAATTAAAATATATATATATATATATTTAAATCTTTGAAAATAATTGAGAAAACAAAAATTGTACATGTTATATCAATATTAAACTAAGTTTTTAGGCTTCCCCCTTAGTGACGAGTCTAGGCTTATAACGCTAAAAATCGGTTCTCAATACCCGTGCTAGGCACCGTAGAGATAATCCATTTTGTAGCTTTGTGCTAAAACACAAACAAATAATTATTTTAAACTACAAACAATCTTAAATGTTATTACTTTTCAAAAAGTTTTTAGTTAGTTTTCTGATTTTTATAGTTTTTATTTGCGAAACTGCTTAAATAAACAACAGTTTGGTAAAAACAAGAAAAAGAAAGGATTCGAGTTTTGATATACATCTTCATCTTGAAGTGAAACCACCTTGAATTATAAAGCAAGGCTATCGTTTTTGTCTCTGGTGTCTCAAGTTGTTGTAAAGAGCTGTCTTAACCAATTTCAATGGAATTTGACAGATGAATTCAGGCGGACTCCAATAGATCGAGTTTAAATTATAAGCAATCTGGTTTCTCTGATTGTTATTTGGTCATGTGATCCGGGAGGAACAGGTGCACCCTGGACCTCTACCTACCTCCTTGGGTGTTGTTTCATTACTTGGATGTAGTAGATGAAGCCCGATGTTGTTCGTTCCGGTAGCTAGGAAAATCTGTTTTAACCTCATGCAGCCACAGTCATTCTGTAGCTTTGTTCTTAACAACAAAGAAACAAAAAAAGTAAAACAAAATCAGAAAACAAAAATCTCTAGCAGATATTTCTTTTTGCTTTTCATCAAACACTGTGGTGCACTTTAGACTTAAAGCGTTCTTAATCAAAGAAAAACTAGACTATCAGGTTATTCAGTGTGTTTAACAAATGCATAAAAAATTGGAGCTGAGTTATATTTTCAAAGGGTACTCCCGCCCCCCACATTAAATTCTCGGATATTTAGATCCCCGCCGCCCTGATGGACCATCAGTCCGATATCGGTCGTTTAGTTTAGTTTAGTCTGCTTTGCTCTTCACTTTTTATTTTACCGTTACTCTCACGTTTACCTTTTTAAATTTACATACCTTGTCTGCATTAATTTCCTGTTTTCTCAAGTTAAGCTCATATTCCTAGACCACACGCGGGGTGAAGGAGGATTGTTTAATCTTCGAGCACCCTAGATTAGTAATTATTTCTTCGGAAATAATTATTTTTTAAATCTAAATAACTGCCAGAAACGAACGAATATTTTCACTCGTAGCACGTCGGAACAGAGGGTCAGGGTCCTCATCTCTAATAAGGGGAGTGGACAAGCACTTACTTTGACCCTCTCATATAGTTCAATAGTTTTACGATTTCCTCAACTTGAATCGAGCTTATGGTCCAAACAATGACTCACTATACACTGATAAAGGTTCTAATATGAGTTTGTTTACTGGAGATAAAGACCAGAAAAGATAAGATTGTTTGTTCCAGAGTTTTAGCACAACGCTATATAAAAGGCTATCTGCGCATAGCCATTCCGAATTTTGAACTGATAGACCAGAAGGAAGGCAGCTAATTAATAGCACCTACCGCCAACTCTTTGGCTACTATTTTCTGACCAAATTGTGGGATTTGACTGTAACTCTTAAAATGCAACTACAACCCTGATGTGTGAAGTGCCTTTTTTGCAGTAACTGTCCACAAAACATGAATCCTCGGATTCACAGTCCAGGCACGCAATCTGAGGGTCGCGGGTTCGAATCCCCGTCACACCAAACATGCTTGCTCTTTCAGCCGTGGGGGCGTTATAAAGTGACGGTCAATCCCATTATTCGTCGGTAAAAGAGTAGCCCAAGAGTTGGCGGTGGATAGTGTTGAATATTGCTTTGCTCCAGTCTTTCACTGCTAAATTATGGACGGCTAGCGCAGATAGCCCTCGTGTAGCTTTGGGCGAAATTCAAAACAAACAAACAAGAAAAGAAACAAAATACTGATTCCAAAACATGAAATAACCATATACGTTTGAGTCAAATTGGGATTATTTTTAGATAAAAATTTGACTCTAACAATTGAATCAAACTGAAAATAGTGAATGTATCCCTCTTCTATTCATTTAGAGTGACTTTTTGACCATTGAAAACAGAAATAAACTAGAGAGCTTCTGATACACCAACGCTATAATTTGTATTTACATTTTATACAAAAGCTTATTCACTACACTTAAAAACAACATTTTTTTTCTTTACACAATAAACATTTTTATTTGAGACTGATTTTCAGTTACCATTACACTAGACATGTTTCCATGCTCTAACGTGTCATGTACAGGAGTTTTTAAGATATTTGTTTGTGTACACAAATCTAGAAAATGGTAATACCTGCGTCGTTGGCAGGTGGCTCGAAAATATATGAAAGGCAGGGACATCAAAGAGGCGTATATGTGTGTGTGTGTGTGTGTATATATATATATAGGTCAAAGTCATGGACATTATCTGAGGCGTAAGACATGTTAGAGCGTTATAACATGTTGAGTGTAATGGTGTCTAAATCAGTCCCAAATAAAAATGTTTATTGTGTAAAAAAATATAAAAAAGCCATCGGTGACTGCCTTATGTAAGCCATGGTCTGAACTTCACGTTTAGTTACTGCCTTATGTAACCATCGGTTACTACCTTATGTAAGGCCATGGTCTGAACTTCACGTTTACCATCATTAAACGTGAAGTTCAGACCATGGC
>NW_013668149.1:76014-77453 GCF_000517525.1 Limulus polyphemus
ATAAGGCAGTAACCGATGGTAAACGTGAAGTTCAGACCATGGGCTTACATAAGGCAGTAACCGATGGTAAACGTGAAGTTCAGACCATGGGCTTACATAAGGCAGTTACCGATGGTAAACGTGAAGTTCAGACCATGGGCTTACATAAGGCAGTAACCCATGGTAAACATGAAGTTCCATTTTGTGATGCAGTCTTTCATTAAAAATAATTCATATACATATATATTGATATTCCTTAACAATTAATTTTTAAAGTGTGGTTCCCATTTTAGCAGAAGCAATTATTTGAAAAAAATACCAAGTGAGAAATTACGTTTGCATCCATCGTTCCATTTTTTAAACTTATTTATGGTTCAGTGTAAAAATAGATGGCCCTGTTTTTTTATTTGTGGCACTCTACATTCATTTCTTTCAATGTTGAAATACACTTCAATCTGATTTTCCAGTACAATTTGTGGACAAACTTCTAATTATTTTTACCACTCCTTCCGACTGGCGGTTTTACCTTTTAAAAACAAGACAAACCGTTTTTTCATAGTTTCGTGTTACTCGTTGAACTATGGCATGTGTTCTGTTTTTGATGTTGTTGTTTAGCCTTATACTTTACTTTAGATTTGAAATTAGTTTCAGACATGTTTTCATATTTATAACACCCCCAAAACCTAATTAATTTTTTTCTCGCTTTTTTAACGGTTAAATATAATTTTCTTTCTTCGTAAACGTTAATAATACAGTTTTCCCTAAGTCGATCGTAAAATACATTCACACGTATCAGCTGTTGCTTCTAGTATCGTGATGACAAACCATGATACCTAACGTGTTAGATAGTTAGCTTCAAAGGATTACGTGAAAATATTTTACTCTGAGCTTCAGTAATCTACTCTATCTTCTAAATAACCTTACTGGGCACAATGTAAAGTTAAACTTTTATAACCAAACTAATTTAAATGCATCAAGTTTAATCACTGTATATTAGACAAAACTCTTCCTTTAACCTGAGATTACATGATAAATTGCGTGTAACAGAGATCCAACACAAATCATGAGACCTCACAAGGACTTACTCATTACAAGCTCTAACAGAAAGAAATAATATTGTCAATGTAAGATTCAGCTCGTGTAAAACATAGATAAACAAGCAAAAGTACCCGTCCCCAGTGACGGAAAAAGTTTAAGTTAATCTAGCAAAAGTACCCGTCCCCAGTGACGGAAAAGTTTAAGTTAATATACCAAATAGACCTGTTCCCAGTGACGGGAAAAGTTTAAGTTAATTTATAAATTTAAATTATTTCATGGACTTCAAAAAGGTTATTTCTGTTGGTTTCACTCAGAGCCAAATCTTCCAGCTACTTATACCGTTCACCGCGAAAAGTAATTGTTGTGCATTTCAGTCATGCTCAGAGCCGCTCAACAATAACATACGGTAAATCTACATTTTT
>NW_013668149.1:78375-80636 GCF_000517525.1 Limulus polyphemus
GAAAGCTTCCGTCGAAAGGGGAGACAGACGAACGCTTGGACGCATCAGTGCGTTGTTTCAAGAGCTAATCTATGTACATTTTGTTATGCAGCTCCCAAACCATTGGTCAATGGTGAATGAAATTATACTAAATTATTGTTTGGTAGAAGGACAATAATTATGATTTACCTGTGTGTTATGATTATACGCGAAACTGAAGTTATTGGAATTTAAAATGAAAGTATAATGCGACGCTAATTCGCGTATTTGCGCCAATGACAATTCAGAACATTAGTCACTGTGTTTGCAGAAAAAAAGACAAAATTTACCACTCTCAAACTGTTTGGGCCACTAACTTTTGTAAATTTTGTTTTCGAAATATGGCACGTATTTTTACACATTTCAGAATAAAGACAACAAACAACAAATATATTAGACATGAAATTTAAAATAAATACAACATTTGCAAAAGATGTAATCAATAAATCCCGCCACCTCCCATTCCTCGGTCGCTCAGCGGCAAGCCTGAAGGCTTATAACGCTAAAATCGGGCTTCTATATCCGTAGTGGTCAGAGTACAGATAGCTAATTTTGTAGCTCAACAAACAAACAAAACAATAAAATCTTAAGGCAGGTAGTGTTTCAGTGATGCTGACACTACAAATATTGACTACATCTTCGGTGTAACAAGGTAAACGGCGTTTCAGTAATAAACAAACTAGAAACATCTATCTTCGGTTTCACAAGACAGACAACGTTTCAATAACAAAGAAACTAAAAACGTGTATTTTCGGTTTCACAAGACAGATGACGTTTCACTTTCAGTAACAAAGAAACTAAAAGCGCGTATCTTCAGTTTCAGGAGACAGGCTGTATTTCGACAACAAAAAACAGAAACGTCATATATATACAGTATATATTTAAAGGTGGTATAAGGCATATGATGTTTCAGTAATATAAGAAATAAATACGTTTTCTGTATTCCAAAGTTTTAAAAGACTGATGACGCTTCATTAACTAGTAACTATAAATATCGTCTGACTTCCAACGTTTCGCAAGTCAGATAGTGTTATAATCATTAATATAAACACTTGAAACTTGCACATTTTTCAAGGTTTCACGGGGTATGTGGTATTTAGTTTGAATTTTGCTCCAAACTACACGAAGGCTATCTGCGCCACCTGTCCCTAATTTAGGGGTGAAAGACAAGAGGGAAGGCAGCTAGTTATCAACAACCACCGCCAACTCTTGGGCTACTTTTTTACCAACGAATAGTGGGATTGACCGTTACATTCTAACGCCCCTACGGCTGAAAGGGTAAGCATGTTTGGTGGGATGGGAATTTGAACCTGCGACCCTCAGATTGCAAGGTCGAGCGCCCTAACCACCTGGCCATGCCAGGCCGTGTGATATTTAGAATGAGTAAAAACCACTTTATTAAAACTTGATATTTTGAAGAGGAAATTCGACATATCTAAAACTGCTAAGTTATACCTTTGTTTATCATATAATAGGCGTCAGTAATAAAATTGGGGAAATGAAAGCATACCTGAAAACGAAATAACAATATGTATGGGAAATAACGTGTTTTTTTTTTTCTTCACCAGAAGTATTCAATCTCACAGAAGTACATTACCGGAAGCGCAAGTTATTTCTAATGCAAAGTTTCATGGTTGACAGAATGGGAATATCGGTTGTCTTCAACCTTAACTGCCTTCACTGTTGTCAACACGACAGGCGCCTAGGGTGATCTTTGAAGCTTAAATGGACTCTCAGCATTTGCAACCAGTGTTATCTATAACGAATTTAAAGGTATATTTATATGTGTGTGTCACGAAATAAAACATACAAGTGTGTAAAAAAAAAGCGCCAAGTTACTTGATTTGAAACAGACAAAACCCAAGAACAGTAAGAAAAAAAACGTTTGATATATCAAATACAACTATCTTCATCAAGGGAAACACACCCACACCCACAAAGAGATAAAACTAACGCTTTTGACTGACGTCTTACCCTTTGGTATTTGTTTGAGTTACGTTGGCCCTGATAAAGACAGCTCCACCTTCCATGAACAGTAAGTTACTCGTAGCTCTTTAAAGACTAAAGTACTCATTACTCGTAGAGGAAGTACAAAAAACATAATGTTAGTATACTCCAATGTTATTACAGTTTAATAATGGCTGGAGACGGCTTGAATGGGTAATGAAGAAAAACTTTAATATAAGTTTAACATAACAGCAAATGTACAACGTTTCGACAAGGTTTTGTCATTATCAGGTACA
>NW_013668149.1:81195-87287 GCF_000517525.1 Limulus polyphemus
TGTACCTGATAATGACAAAACCTTGTCGAAACGTTGTACATTTGCTGTTATGTTAAACTTATATTAAAATTTTTCTTCATTACCCATTCAAGCCGTCTCCAATCATTATTAGTCTCAAAGTGGGTTCCTCGTCATCGAAGTTATTACAGTTTGAGTTAATCTATGAAACTTTGACTGCATAATCCAGTTTTAAAATTTCCATTATATGAGCGGTTCAACTAAAACGCTAAATAAATGTCGTACTATTAGCATTTATTACTATTTTTTATTTATAGTATTAAGTGGTTTTGATAACGCCAGGGGTAACAACGACCGTGTACAATGAGTCCACGTCCAATCACACCTCAAGTGAGTGCGCCTGCGCGACAGTGTTTCTTCTCTTATCACGTTTTGCATCCATGTGGAGTTGTAATTAATCTTCCTAAACGCTTTTCGTAATAGGCTGTTGTAAATCTCTGTTAAATGAAAACCACCACCACTAAGATAACATTAGGTGCTGTATAAACGAACATCATTTGTTGGTATTTGCTTCACTAGACGTGTTGAAAAACAATAATGTCTTGAAATTGATCATACATTAAAGCCACTCTCACACACACCTTGAAAGATTTCAGGTGTAAATGCACCCCACACCTTGGAGGCTATCAGAAGGTGTAAATACTTTGCCACCTCAGGAGAATTTGCGGGAAGTGTGAAAATCAATTATGTGACATTCAATGACGTCGTGAATATATGTAGTAGCTCACTCTGAGACAACCAATTAATTTGGTGTTCTTTGTTTCCGAATCTCCGTTGTATATTAGTGCCTTGGCGATAAAAACAGGCCTTAACAAACACATGCGCAATAATTAAGGTTGTTGTTAATATATTCATCAATAGATGACGCTTTTTCAAAATAATATTTTATTGACTTTCTTAACATAAAAATATTTAAATTAACAATTTTTTCAAATCATTTCTATTTATATGCAATAAAGTTTTAACAGAATTCTTGATACAAATCAAATGATGAGCAACTTTATTCCATTGAAATGTATAACTGCGTAATTAAAACTGAAAAACAAATTTACCCCCTATATGATGTGTGTGTTCTATGAGATTAATTTTCACTGCGATGTATGTTTAATATTTCTAGCATACAAACACAAAGGTAATTCGTATAGGAGCCAACTTGTGTGGTATTTGGTATTTTTCTTCAAGCGTTTTAAGCCAATGCGCTATTGCTTAACCGTCTCTGGTTAGTGTACTTGTGTGCACTCTTTATGATGTCACGTCTCACGTGATCGAATACACTAACTGGCAGAGCGGCCAAGGTAACGTAACGCTTACATTTCGGCCTGCGGTGGTCTAGTAGGCAAGTGAGTAGACTCGTTATACTCTGGTATGCGAGAAAATGTGATAGGTAGTACGCATGAATGTTTTAGTGCCTTTTCATTCAAAAGTTTATATTTTTAATGAGATACATTTGTAATATCGTACATTTATAATGCGGTAGAAGAGAGTAAACTTCAAGTAGTTTATTTCCAAACTTACCTGGGATACTTTGGTTCAGCGACGGGTACCTGTGCTCGAATGTTTCCCATAGCAACCATTCTTTGTCACGAACTGTTGTAAAGGGCTACCGATTGAGATTGTAGCCATAGCAAGCAACGTGCTCTAAAGCGCGTGAATTCTGTCGTAGTTTGGAACCTTTCAGAAAACAGACTCTAAAATGGTACTGGTGAGTGGTTTAGAAATAGTTTATGCTTTTAAAAACATAAGCACCTGTTTCACAATTTTGTTAAATGTGTACAACGATTAAAAGTAAAAATGAAAACCGACTTTTTTTTTTTGGCACAATGAAAAATAAAATATTTGTTAGATATTTCGGCCCACTAGTTTCAGTAACACAGTTACTATCATCAAGACCTATATGTGATACTGAAACTAATCGCATGAAACATCAGATCTAATAGATATTTTATCTTTCATTGAGCCCCCCCCCCAAAAAAAACCCCGTCGTTTTTGTTTCTAACCCTTAATATAGAAGCACGATGTGCCTTGAAAGAGATTACGTATACTTGATTATTTTAATACTTAAGGTGAAATTTTGTGAATTTTGTTAACGTAAAGATTTACAGACACACGCATAAAAATGCCATATAAAATTCGTTATTAGGCTGGTTAAAATTTCACTTGATTGACGAGAGCTGGTACTGGTGAAAACTTCAACCCCATGTTGGTTATGTTGTGAGGTTGTTGTTTTTTTATGTGAGCTAGCATGTTTCGCAGTTGAGAGCCGCAAGTATAAGGAATTACCAGTGTGTTTAAAGTAGGCTTAACTCTTAAGTAAATGTGCTATTGCTAAAATAAATAAATTAGGTGATTTTATTCCTTTAGGGAACCACTACTAGACTAAGTAACCGTCATGATAGGTATCACATGCCATTACTTCAGTGAAAATATAGAACTGTCGTTTCTTTCCCACATGACTTTTTAAAGACACTTATTGGAAACAGAAAATTTATAAAAGATGCGTGTACGTAAAATATACTGAAACGTATATCATCATTTACAGTATTTTTTAACTGTTTATGAAAAAACACTAATTACCCAATAACTTATTTCGTTTCCATTTCATACTTTGTTCTGTGGACCGATTCGACTGAACAGAAGGAATTAGCTTTAAAATTTACAGTTCGAGTATGACGTGCTTATTATTGAGAATATGTATTGGACTCGGCAATAACGTTCTCAATTCTCTTTCTTAAACTTGTATTTTAAAATGAAAGTGTGTAGTGTATTGTTTTTAAAGTTGTTCTTTCATGTATTCTATTATTATTTAATCTTAACGTGATGCGCCCTCTAGCAGACATTTGAGTAATATCATTAAATATATAGCTTATAACAGCTTGTTCCAAATAACAGGAAACCGATTGGTAATTGTATGCTGCTACTTTAATTTTCGCTTCACCTTTTATAAATATACGGCGTCATATAAGAACGGTGATTTCAGTACCTTCATATTCTTGGAAATAAAGGAGGAAGGTTTTAACTACGATGAAAAAGTTATAGTAAACCATCATAGTAAAAATGCTGACCATCGTATACTGTTTCATGACGCACCAAATATGATGCAGATATTTAGGCCTGCGTTTCTTATCCTGAATGTAGGCTGGGTCGTGTTCCATAAATATAAATCTTGACTTCTTCCTCATAATTAGTTTTTGCAGCTGGTCGACATTAATGTTGGACTTTAACCCTTAACACTTCTGCGGTTTGCACTTTGTATTAATTTCATGATTTGGTGTATGGTTTCATGACTCGATGTCAGATCTAGGACCGTGTTTTGTGTATGTGTGTAGTTTCTGTTCCATAATTTGCCATGACATACCAAATGTTTATTTCCACGGGAAGGTTATCAAAATGCATTTCTGTTGTTATTAATGTTAGAATAAACCATGTAAATAAAACTCGCATAAAATAATGCATTTATACTTCTTTTTTTTTTAGTGAATGTATTCTGTCAAGAATACGTTATCGCGTTCTTTATAAGGGGTTCGAAGAAGACGCTAAAAGTCTTTAAACTGATTAAGTAGATTCAGTTATTTTCTACATGATATTGATATTGTGATATTTTATACTAAATAAAATTGATAAACTCTAGTATGGTTTAACTAAGTTCGATTCAAAAACCTCGCATGTAGCAAAAATATTTTCTGGTGACTGGTGCACAGTTAAAAGAGTTTCGGTATTAACTATTATGTATGTGATCAAAATATGGATCGTACTACATATGTACGAGTCGTTCGTATTATATATGTGAAAGTTATGCTAAGGTTTGTCTGAAAGAAAATTACAGGTTAAGTATGTCGAAAAGCAGTATGTAGCGCGAGTTCTAACAATAACAGCACGTGAGAAATTGTACACAGACTAAATGGCACATCCGTTGACAACGTAAAAATGTTTTCGAAATTAAACAGTCATAAAATTATAAATATACTTCGCTCTTGGTGGCTGTTGAGTTTCTATAAAAATGTGGCTTCAGTGTTGTCGTCAGTCCACTAGAAACAGATTGGTGTTTATTTTCCGAGTAAAATATTTTTCAGTATGAGCATCACAACGTTTAAAGAGTGTAAAAAAATATTCGAATATTTTTGTTAAAAGTGCTATTTACGGTATAAGTTGTGATTGCTATTTTACTTGTATTGGTTGAACTAAGAGGAATTTAAAATACAGATTTAAGGAGCATCAATTAACTGTAATAATAATAATAACATTAAGAATGCCATGGGTTTACTTGTGGCCAAGCACGTTCAGTGGAATCAGATGAAACTTTTGAAAACTCTTTGTAACACGTATGATCTTGTTTATCGAAATAATCCTGAAACATATATCGGGACGGATCCAGGACTTTTAAGGGTTTGGGAGTCTAAATGAGTAGATATCGGAGTCACTCAAGGGAGTAGAATCTAGGGGGGGGGGCGTATCTCCCTAATGAAAAGCTTAAAACTTTTTGAAATTTGAAATCTCACTAAGGCACATTCCTGATAGTTTCTGCTGACTGTTTTTTGCCGATTACTCCCATCTGAAAATTAGCAATAAAAATCTGAGTGACCAGTAATTTCTGCTAACATCGAGAAAATCCTTTCCTTCATTTGCTGTTAGAATTAGGTGAAAATGACCCCAGGAATCATCTTATATCAAGCGCTGTTCACTAAATAAAAACGGGCTAGAGAGAGAAGGATGGAAAGTGTGATGCCGATGAAAAGGGCTCTTTCAAATATCTTGGTGGGTTTTAAATTGATCTTAAAGAAAAGTACCTCTACTGCCATCTTCAACCTTTTAAACATCACAGATGGTCCCGGTCCACTTTTTATACAGAAGTATGAACATAAATGATTCAACACAACGCATAAATAATGTATGTCAATTACACCTCTACTTTTCTTTTGTATTTAATTTAACTTTTCCCCGTTGGAAAAGGGGGCACTCCTGCATCTGGTATTTGTGAAAACCATAATGCAATGAACAGAAATTTGGATCCAGTTACAACTTTAATTAATATTGTGTGACTTGAATTGTTTTATTTATGAATAGTGGTTGCGTTGCCTTATATTGTTACTCCCGATGATGGCATATATTTTAGTAAGTCGAAACATTTAGTCAGTTTTTATTAGTTTGACTTTTTTTTTAATAAATTAATTTAATTTAATAACTTTGTACGCGTAGTTGATAAAATTTTAAGTTGAATCGTGTTAAAATTTATTTTTCATAGAGTTTAATATTTATGGTTTTTAGAAAGCGGTTACGTTTGTTCAAGATTCATGTTATCTACATACAAAATTTGGACTCGGGAAAAAGTCTTGTTAAAGTTTTTGGCAAAAAACAAGAATTAAGATTGGATATCGAATCATTGGAGGGTAGGTGATCGAAATGTTACATTTAATGAATATTTGCACAGTTCAGAAGCATTTTTCAAACTAATGGCGAAATAGTTTTTAAGAATTACCTGTAAATTTTATTGGCCTTACGTAACGTAAAAAAACAAATAGCTTAGCCCTTTATAAATGGCTGTTGCATTCCTCTCATTGCCATATTTGTTAGTGGACAGTATCTGTGAAAGGAGTGACACTATTTTTGTCCTTAGTCTCTTCTTTGCCTTTACATCACATCGTACATAACACTTGTTGTTCATGTAAATTGATAATATAAATAGCGTCTCAACCATTACTGTGTCTATCGTATCCCAGCCAGCCTGATGAGCCCTGATATTGGACGAAAGGTCTCTCGACTCTAGAAATAACAGATGTGGTGTGGTTGACATGTTGTTATACATTTTTATTTACTTTACTTAAGTACGTAGAGTAATTATACAAAACTAATCCTTGCGTTTCCCACATCAACCATCTGCTTTTTGCGAACCACGTTCCTGGAATTATGACCCTATCTCTCCCCTAGTCTGTTGTTTTCTAGCTATAAAATATGCCCAAAGTATCTTCTTTTCTTGATTCCATGGTAGAGAATGCATTAGGCTTACGTTGTAATAGCTGAAGCTAGTGTCGTACCCAGGGGCGGATTGGCCTATCGGGATACCGGGACTTGTCCCGGTG
>NW_013668149.1:88057-97690 GCF_000517525.1 Limulus polyphemus
TTCGAATAGTTGACTATTCTTCGTTTGTAACAGGTTAAGTAGTTAGCACACAGGATCACCTACAAAAGTTGTAATATTTTCAAAATGATACCCAAAACTCGAGCGCTTTCGAATAGTTGACTATTCTTCGTTTGTAACAGAGTAATATAAATGTTGATGTCGCAGACTTGAAAGTAAATAGAGACTTGGTAGATCGGAATCTAAGTAAATTTTCTCACAATTCTTCTCGCCTTGCCTTCACTATTGAGTCGGATCAAGAAATCGGTAGGGTGTAACAGTCATGGTTTTCTACACTGACATTATTACGACTCGGATGTGATACCTACGTGTAATCTTTGTTTATGCTAACTAGATGGATGAAAAGAAAACGTAATTATAGTGTACGGATGAGTGAGCAGGAAAACGTACATCAGTAAAAACCAATGTATGCACATAGTAAGGGTTGTTTGTGTAGACTGTAGAAGATTACTTCCATTCAACTGTGAGTGTTATGTAATCAAACTACGTAATCTTATACACATACATTCCAATAAAGTACCATCTGCCTAAGTACATTTCTAATGAAGTACTAACACAGTCCCAGAACGTTTCTATAATAAAACTCTGATTAACAAATTATTATCTACATAAGTAACTGACTTTATAAGTTAGATACTGATATGCTTGTCTAAGGAACTGCACGACAATGAGTTACTATTTAGTGACACTCGTATATAAATGACTACACGTCAAACAACGAGTTAGTGTTACTTAGTGACGCTCATATAAATGACTACACGTCAAACAACGACTTAGTGTTCCCCGTTGGGACAGCGGTATTTTTACAGACTTACAACACTAAAATCCGGAGTTCGATTCCCCGCGGTGGACACGCAGATAGCCCAATGTGGCTTTGCTCTAGAACAAACAACGGGCTAGTATCACTTAATGTTACATATATATAAAGAATTACACATCAAACAATGATTTGGTATTACTTAGTGATACGCATATATAAATGACTACACTTCAAACAACGAGTTAGTATCACCTAGTGATACGTTTGTGTAAAGAACTACAAGTCAATCGAGCTATTATTACTTATTTTGTAATGCGTTTGTGTAAAGAACTACAAGTCAATCGAGCTATTATTACTTATTTTGTAATGCGTTTGTGTAAAGAACTACACTTGAATCACTCGGTAAATAAACGATGGTTTTTCTCAACAGAAATTACGTTTGTTGTATGTTCAACCGTAAACTGTTAAAATATCTGTCAGTTTAAACACTAATGTTTATTTACTTTGCTCCACGTGGATGGTGGGACGGCGTGTGTGCACGTCATTCACCGACAGTAACCAGCAATGAGGAAATTAAAATAGTCGTCAAACTTTAAAATGAGGAAATGAATAAAGTAACTAATCTTAGAAACCCTTTGGGGCAAACCCAAGAATCCCTGAAAGTTTCGTGGTGATCAGAGTTCGGGAAGTTAGAATTTATTCGTCACGCAGGAACGGAGAGACATCCAGTTATGGACAGCTTTTCGTATAGATCATAGTGGGTAAGATAGTAGTAATATATTACTATCTACACACTATGGTATGGATGATACGATGTTAAAACGTGAGTATGACGTCACACGATATTTATACAGCATGTTGCTTTAATGTTTAGGCCTTTCGCTCCTCAGAATGAAACCTACTTAGAGAACTTGGTTTTAAATATTTTCTGGGTGTATTTGTGTTTTTTGTTATAACAAAGAGACATTGGGCTATCTGCTGTGTTCACTGAGGGGAATCGAACCCCTGATTTTAGCGATGTAAATCCATAGTCTTATCGCTCTCCCACCAGGGGACATATTTTCTGGAAAATACATTCCTTGTTTTCCCACAAATGTTAGAATATTGATAATAAAAACAAAAATTTAAATACTGTTAATTTAAACAGATAAATTAAAGCTACTATAGTTGGGTTAAGTCATCACACTGTATAACCTAGTGCTATGTAAAGTATAACTTTATTGGGGGGAAAAAAATGATTGGTGGTCTGTGGCGTTAGTTATGAAAACCGTTGTTCGTTGTAATATTACACCATGTAACCTTGATATCGTATACCAGTCTAGTGAAACAGCCACGTAGGTTGACGACAACCGCTAGCACGAAACGTGACGGAGACTTCCTTCTTTACCTTACTGACCGCATCAGATTCCCTAACGAAAGTCGAGCTGTTGAATTTTCCCCTCTACTACTCGTGTGCGTGTTTGGGTTTTTTAAGGTGAACGACGTTACGTCCCCCGTTTTTGAAAACTATCTGAATTGATGTGAATGCCCAAAACTCATTCATGCATGTTTGATTTGCACTTTCTTGACGTGAAAAGCACAACTTGTATGATTATTATGAGAAACATTTTTGGTGTTAAGTGCCTAATCTGATTGATATACGTACGTACATGTGAGTGTTGTTATGCGAACGTGTAAAATATGTAACATTTGTATAAATAATGTTTACTCTTAAGACTTGTCACCGTCTAGATGCAGTAGACTTTCTTTGGTACCGTACTTACTGTCGGACACTTGACGGCACCAAACATCTGTACAATTTAAAAGGGGTATCTATCAAAGTTATTATCTTCTGCCATAACCTTATAATTACGTTGTTGTATTTTCCGGTAAAACAGGCAACAACACATTATAATACTTTTCGGTAAAACAGGCAACAACACTTTGTTATACTTCTCAATAAAGGATATAGACATTGTTGTACCCTTTAAGAAACATAAAGATTACCTGTGTTCTTATAAGTTATGTTTGTACTTTAAATATAAGTTTTTAATACCCATATCAGCCGTTTCTACTGTATATTTATTTGTTACATATCGTTACACCATTCAAGAAAACATACAATTTCACCATACAGCATGTCATACTTTGAATAAAGTATATAACATACATGAACATCATTATACCATCAAAGAAAACATACAATTTCACCATACAGCATGTCATATTTTGAATAAAGTATGTAACATACATGAACATCATTATACCATCAAAGAAAACATACCACTTTATATATAAACATCAGTACGTAATATTAGAAGACAAATGAACTTTTTGGTTCGTTTCTAGAAGAAAAATTGCGATAATGTAATCATGTATGAATTATAACCATGTGTTATAATTATGTATGAATTATAACCATCAATCGGTGGTTTGACATATGATCGTAGACCAGTTCTCGTGACGTCAGAGATCCTGGTGGGAATCATTAGTACTTTACAATGACAAGAACGTTGGTAAAACCGGTCTTGTAAAACTATGTGCGTTAGGGGAGGCGCAGGTTATTCACTTCAGATACGATCCCTACGTGATAATATATTGTGAACAATTCTTGTTTAAATTAAATGCTGTAGTAAAGCTTCCTTGGTGTTTAAAGTATGGAGTGAAGCTGTGAAACTTTTATTTGACCCATACAGAAAGTCGGGCATGTTATAATAATCTGTGTATGTAGATGTTTAATATTTCAACTTCTAAAGTTGCAAGTTTTAGTATGTATGAAACTTATTGAAACTCGGTGACGTTTTACTCATCTTACCCTTTTACGAATCCTTTTGGGAAAATTCATAATCTCTCCTGGGAATTCTGGTATCAACTGTGGTCGAGGATTGTTGACCAATTCTCAAATCTGCTAGCACACTGGCAACTACTGAGACAATCATGAACGAAATCAAGATCTCTGAACCTCTTTTAATTTCCTATTTGGAGCATATGTGGGACTTCAAGAAAAAGAGATAAATTCAGCATCAGAGTAAACATTAAAATAATTGGGGAGCTTTTGAATATTATTAAACGTTTATTGTGTTAATTTTGTTGACGAAATTACTTTTCAAAGGAAATTACATAAGCGAGGCCTTGTAAAACAACAACAACAACAAAAAAACCATCAAGCAACCCGATTTATTTCTTAACGAAATAATTTATCGCGCCCCAAAAAGAAAGCTATCGTATTTTCATTCTACAAACGGCTGGAATATTGATTAACCATTGCACAAAAGTACCAATCTTGATTCTCTTTCATACATCTGTTGTAAATAATCATTACAAAAAGCAACCAGAACTTGATAATAACCAGAGCCGAAGGAAGCGGTAAGGCCAGCCAGGCCATGGACTGATCACTTTTGTCATGACATGTATAGCTACAGCTTACTTATTAAAACTTGCTTCTTTTAATTCGATACATTACGTTGTGTGTATGCAGTGTTTGTGGTAAAAATGGCTCAATCTTCAATCTAGTGGGAATCAATCTTCAAACCCAGACCCCCCCCTCCTCATATAAATGGCATGCTTTGCACACATCGTTTACCACATTATTTAGCTGTGCCAATGGCTTGACTACTAAAAAATGCTTTATACGGAAATTATAATTACCTTGGAATGTAAGGTAACTATATTCGAGGTTCTAACAAACGTGGAAAGTCAAGACACTGAAATTGGTCAGGAAAATAAGTTTGTCAGTGTTACAGAACATGGAATATGGAATAACAAAACGGAAGTGAAATACAGAATTAAAGAAAATTGTAATCACACGAAAAAAGAAAACCTCAGAATATATTCTCCACATAGTGCAGTTGTCATTTTAAAAGTAAGTTCAGTCTGAAAATCCATATATTATTCACTGTAGAACTTAGACTGCGGATCAGGAAAAAATGGTAGGGAAATGAATATGAACTTTTTGTAGAAACCCTGTATTTCCAAGGTGTCTTTAAGTTTTTTCTTATCTGCCCCATTAGTTTTTAATTGAAAATTAATTTTGTTTCAGAAGTGGTTATATTAATAGAAAACCGTTGTCGGACATTTTGTACGTTTTGACTATACTTGGATGTGTTTTATTATAAAACAAAACGATAGTTTTATTGCCAGTATCAAATGAGAAGCAAAACTACTGCAGTATTTTCTTTTTTAATTGATTTCCCTTTTGGCATTAGGCACAAAGCACCTGCTATGATATAACTTTCAAAATAACCTTAATTTCGCCACTATACGCTGCTCAAAAAAAAAAGGAACTTCGAAAAGTAACACGCCAAGTGCAGTAGCGAACACTGGATTGAACACTTGCGATACGACACCTAGCGACCACAGCCAGCAAATCGTTACTTGATCTCTCGCAAATTGTTCGATTCGTGTATATATATATGCTAATCCCAGCGACTTGAAGCAATGAGTTCAATCTGCATCTACTGAGTTGAGACGGTTATCTGCTTCTTTTGATTCTAAATACATGTATATTCTTGAAAGTATGCCACATCAGAGATCAACGTGAAAGGACATCGATTAATGAAAAAATAAAGTATTCCCCCTTCATCTGTTTACTCGTGTACCCAGAGTTCCTTTCGCGTAGCTCATCTCGGAGAAGAGTGTCATCTAATATCATTCATTGGTGGTTCCGGTTCTTTTTCACATCTTTATAAGTAACAATCACACTTGCCTGGTAATGTGTGTAGCGATCTGTATTTTTCTTCCATGTATGAGTCGCTTCCCTAAGTCTAATTAAATCATCACTTAGTTACAACGAACAATATGGGATGTAGTGAATTAGAACAAAACTGAATATAAAATTCAGTCTTACGTCACATTAATAAAATGATACAATGTGAGTAATGCAGAGTTCCTTTATTTTGCCGTGTTTATGATATATTATTCACTGTTTGAGCTAAAGTAGAATTATGGCTCTCTTTTTTTTTATACGCCCAACCGATTTTGTGGTGAATACGTTTTTATTTCATTCCAGAGTTGAATGCATTTTATTTGTTAGATTAAATCTGATGGCTTAAAATGCCTTAGTTGTCCAAGCGTGAAAAACATTTAGCTCAGAGTGAAACGTCACAATACTTTTATGTAAGAAGAGAGTAAAAAAAAATTATGAGCTTACTGCGATATTTTGGTCTTAGTTACTGAACTGTAACATTACTTAATAGATTGTGTAGGAAAGTTTTCGTTTAAGGAAGTAATTACAAACATCAGGTGAGAAGATAGGCAACAAATTATCTACTTGAATAGTTGTACAGGTTCTTATAAATTGAGTTTCTTTTTCTTTACGTTTACTCTGTTTATTAATCTTTATCTTGAATATATATTGTGTATAAAGAAAACAATTAACTGTTGTAGGAGAGCGTAATTCACACCAACAGAACGCTGAATTACGCTCTCTTACAACGGTTAATGTTTTCTTTATAATAACCATAATAACTTCAGCGTTCTGTTGGTGTGAATTACGCTCTCTTACAACGGTTAATGTTTTCTTTATAATAACCATAATAACTTCAGCGTTCTGTTGGTGTGAATTACGCTCTCTTACAACGGTTAATTTTATTCTTTATAATAACTATAATAATTTCACACCAACAGAACGCTGAAGTTATTATAAAGAAAACATTAACCGTTGTAGGAGAGCGTAATTCACACCAACAGAACGCTGAAATTATTATGGTTATTATAAAGAAAACATTAACCGTTGTAGAAGAGCGTAATTCACACCAACAGAACGCTGAATTATTATAGTTATTATAAAGAAAACATTAACCGTTGTAAGGGAGCGTAATTCACACCAACAGAACGCTGAAAATATTATCTTTATTATAAAGAGAAAGGAAGAAGAACGAGTCGCAAACTTTTGTTTTGTATTAGAACGTTGTTGTGGGAAAGTAAACTTAGTATAACAGGCTTGTATTCTCTGTTTTTTCTTATCGCGCCTTTTAACCACCAAAGGAAACTCGTTAAGTCATTCCTACTGTCCAGCATCAGAAGCTAGTGACATCTATTTTCGACATGTTACTTATTCTAACTGTATCGAATCTTTAGCAGTAATATTCCCATACTATAACCCAAAAATTTGAAGCTTGTGAACTTTCAAAAAAAAAAAAAGAATACTTGTTGTATACGTGAAAATGTAACAATGTTAAGTGTAATACTATATATATGGGGGGGGGGGACACGATAAGCTCCTGGAAAGTAAAGTTCGATGAAAATTATATTGCTACTTTAATACAGCAAAGAAAGTAATATAAAAATAAGGTAACTAAACTAGAAACGTAATGTCGTTTCCCCGAAATGGGGCCGAAGGCCTCGTGGATGGGCCACATGTTTTAACCATCGCACCACTATACAATAGTACATTGTTTCTCAACATTTTTCGCCGCAGCGCCCCCTACTAACATTTTTTTTAATATAAGTACTGAAAGTGGCGCCAAAGATACATGCTTAACAAATGGACGAGAAACGTTGGGGAGGGCGTTGCTTGCCACAGACACATCCACACAATGATTTTGGGTTGAATTTTAAGAAATGTAACTTTGAAGCCATCAAAACTTTTCTGTTTGCTTCCCCAAAGCTTACTACCCCCCCCCCAATTTAAAAAATGTCCATTAGAGGTTTGGAAACACTGCAATAGTGTTGTCAGTCAGTCAATCAGTAGATACAAAAATGACGTCACAGAGGGGACGCTTAGCGTTGCCATTTTTACTGTCAGTAAAAAATGCGCTTGCTATGAATTACGAGAAGCATTGTGCACTCTGTAGGCTACAACACAGCATGACATATGAACTTCAAAAGCAAGAAATAAGGATATTTGTTACTCTTAATTTTGATTTTATTTACTCCTGAAACAGAACACTTTTGGGGGGAACCCTGAGGAAGTACATCTAGTACTATATACGGAACTGTTATATAGCTAATGTTTTAATTATATATAATAACTTAAACGGGAGGTAAAACCAGTGATGGTCGTTACACCAAAGTTGTTCACTGTTAGTCTAAACAATATCTCAAATTATTAAAAGTTTAGACGTGAAAGGATAGTACAGATACCCCTTCGATTATACGAAACGAACTGAAAGCACTGTGTAATCGCAAGGCGATGCTACTACCTGTTTAGATGTTTTTTAGATAAAAATAATAGGAATGTATATTATGAGATACGTCATATTTAATGAATTTAATTTTGTAACCTAGGTGAGATTTTTTCTTTAATTGCAGTGTGTAAACGTTAAAATAGGTGCTTTATTGGCACCCTAAAATGACAGTAAAGCTGCTGGTGACATAATGATAATACTCTTTTACGATCTTCCAATATTTGACGAAATTATTAAGCATACTGTGGTACACAAAGACCGTTGCTGTATGTTTGTATTTATCCGTTTTTAAATATAATTAATTTGAGCACTAACCCGTCTTTAATCATAGTTAACTTTGATATTAACGAGTCTTTGAATATGGTTAGTTTTTGTAATGATCCTTTAGGACACTGTCTCAGATCGCTCTATTAGTGGGGGTGATGTGATAATCACTGCACAATACACTATGAATATCAGTTACGTGTTAATATAACAGTACTGTGTAAGAAATGTAATATAGTATCCAGATCTGAATTGATTCACTATTTAGCCTGAGCCTGATCCAGGTTTAATTTGTGACTGTATGGCAGATCTTTTAAGATGCACTAATTAGACTGAGGCGTAGAAGTAGTTGTTAGTAGTATTGATAAGTTTAAAGTGATTTTAAAACCAGTTTGGAGTTGACTGTAATTTTTTCAATTTGCAGATGATGGTCTCAAAAACCTAAATATTCGGACAAGTTATTTAATACAAAACCGGATATATAAAGAAGAAATTGGTTAAAAGTCGTTATATACAGAACTGTAGGAATAGTTGTAGGCACAAATCCGAAATATTACTTGTGTAAGATGTGTACAACATTGAAGAAGAGTCATGCGGTAATAACGGATATTTATAGATACGTATCATGATGTTCGAGATATTATGTGGTATAGTAAGATATCCTACACACCTGGAGGTATTTATGTGAACTAACCAGGAAGAAGGAATCTAAACCGACCTAGAACCAGACTTTACGGCCCCAGGTCTTTACGGAGCCCCTACCTTGTAGAACAGACTGGTAGAGCGAGATCGTAGCAGGTACGCGTAGGAAGCAGGGACAAGGTGTTTGTAACAACTGAACACTAGCAGCGAATGGCGAGAATAATAACCAAAAAACTTGAATGTGCCTTTAGCACACGTTTCATTCTACCTGTGTGACTGAGAAATAGACAGTCATATAGCCTGGTAGAGAGATAGATATTTTTTTAAAAAAAGTCAGTGAAATAGATACAAGCAGGTAGATAAACGAATGAAACATTTGTTAGCATTTGTATGATTCTTATATGAAACTTTTGTATACGAAAAAAAGTCTGCTTAATCTTATTGTACAACTTCAATAAACTTAAGATTAATCGAAGTACTTCGAGAAGCTATTTTTTTTATTAAACATTAATATTTGCTGCTACTGTCTCGCGTAACAGGTCGTTCCCAGATAATTCGTTCTATTGTTCTAGGTAGGTGCCGCTTTTTTTTTTTTCAACCAGGAAAAGCTTCTATTTTATTTTCTAAAATTCATTTAATTTCACTAAAATAGTAAAAATAATCACCTTGCACACACACACACATACACGTGTCATGCATGTAGACATACACGTTAATAATCACCTTGCACACACACGTGTCATGCAAGTAGACATACACGTTAATAATCACCTTGCACACACACGTGTCATGCAAGTAGACATACACGTTAATAATCACCTTGCACACACACACGTGTCATGC
>NW_013668149.1:98654-107078 GCF_000517525.1 Limulus polyphemus
ATCTAGACATACACGTTAATAATCACCTTGCACACACACACACACACGTGTCATGCATCTAGACATACACGTTAATAATCACCTTGCACACACACACACACACGTGTCATGCATCTAGACATACACGTTAATAATCATCTTGCACACACACACGTGTCCTGCATGTAAACATACACGTTAATAATCATCTTGCACACACACACGTGTCATGCATCTAGACATACACGTTAATAATCATCTTGCACACACACGTGTCATGCATATAGACATACACGTTAATAATCATCTTGCACACACACGTTAAAAACAAGTTTTTATATCCAGAATTGTCAACGAAAGTAAATTGAAATATTACATAGGATTGGGCAGCGGCGATTTTGAAATCGGTTAATCGTTCTCATAAAATTGAATTGGATAATCTTCGGACATTTTGTATCCAACATCAAAAACATGACGAAGATATAGAAGTAGTGAGAACTACGCGGGGTTAATTTGTATGTATTATGTGATTGATTGCTAAAAACGCAATCCATCGTGTACGACCCTCCCCCAATGGCACAGCGGTATGTCTGGAAACTTACAACGCCAGAAACTGGGTTTGATACCCGTGGTGGGCAGAGCACAGATAGCCCATTGTGTAGCTTTGCGCTTAACTTCGAACAAACAAACCATCGTGTACGACTCGCACCTGTCGTAGGTCACGTGACACGTAAGAATTACCGTAATAACTTAATTGGATAAAAAATCATTTAAAGGTTTGTTTGTAAGTTCAAGGATAAATTTTTGTAGTCAAACAAAGCTATTCTACGACTACCGATTTTACGATTTTGAAAACAATTTCCGTAGGAAATCGAATCGGAGTGATTGTTTGAATAATCGTTACAGCACTAACAGAGGGAGATATATGTTCTATGTCTTGTATATATCTACTCTCTTAAGTAATACCAGTATTATTAATATCTAGACATGATCCTAAAACAATGCCCCCCAGTGGCACAGCGGTATGTCTATGGACTTACAACGCTAGAATCCGGGTTTCGATATCCGTGGTGTGCAGAGCACAGATAGCCCATTGAGTAGCTTTGTGCTTAATTACAAACAAACAATGTTCTCCTAAAATAATAAGGTAAACAATATAATAAATGTATTTGTGAATAATGAGTTACAATGACTGAACTTCAGGGTTATGAACCATGATACCTCAAAACAACAAATATTTATAATAACGCTGATATCACATTCGTATATTTTTCTTCGTGTTAAAGAAACATTACTACATTTTTTTTTCTAACTTCGTAAGTGTTTACCCTTCCTATATTACTATTTGATCATATCGTTTCTATCACTGGAGATAATAAGAGACAAGCTTCCTGAAATAAGTTTAATTTCAGTCTCTTCGGGTTATTAAATTCCTTTAGTTGCCAAAAAACTATGTCATGGCCTTTTGAACTTCAAACCTTCTTTATGCTATCACCTTGGGTCTCTGGTATTTTGGATGAAAAAAAAATCTTCCCCATTTTAATGCCCCTTACATTCTTTTTTTTTCCTGCCCCATAGTTTCAACCTGCAAACACTGCAGGTGATTTGGCGTATTAGAATCTCAGCGGGAGATTTACAAGAGTAAGCCAACAGACTATCCGTGTGTGTGTGTGTGTGTGTATAAAGTTAAAGCGTACGATTGTTTGGTGTTGCAAAGTGTAAATGTTCGGGGACTTTAACCTGGCAAGAGAACAGGTATTTGATGGAAAACATCCAGGAAAAAAACACGCACACACAACTGCATGAAAACTCCTCTACTTCAACACTATGAGTATACAGATCGACATGAGAAAACTTTTTGATGTACAAACTTAACATAAATGAGGCAGAAATGTATATAACGCCATTACCTTCATAGATGTTGTTTGCTTGACTTTTAGAGAAATATAAAATTCTCTTGTAAGAAACGATATTTGTGTAAAAATAATCAATTACATTTATATTTAAAAGTAGCGTTTATGAATGATGCTTTATTTATTGTGAAAAAATTTAGTATGCAATGACACACACACAGATATATATTTAAATTACGGTTTAATTATTTTTTCGTACTAGCAAAATATTCACTAATTTCGCAAAGCCTAAGTTTAAACCTCTAACATAATTCATTTTGTATTTACAAAATATTATAAACTGTTCTATGGACATTTTATATAAAACCGATGGAGGCCATGTTTCAGATTTGTTTTGTTCAATTGTATGTGTGTGTGTGTGTGTGTGTTTGTTTTGTTATAGCAAAGCCACATCGGGCTATGTGCTGTCCCACCGGGGGACATTGTCCCATCGAGTAGAATGTTCCAGAAATCGGATTAAAATGTCTAAAACACCGAAACTAAATATGAGCTTCTTCAATGATTTTTTTCTTTCTTACTTGTTTTTAAAATTCTATATTATAACCCAGATATCTTGTTTATGTAACAAATTACTGTTTAAATGTAAATTTGTGTATGTCTATCAAAACCTGGGATAATAAGCGAAAATTATTTTATTTTATTTTTTTATACTGTAATATTCATTTCATTATTTGATGTTTTATTTATATTTTCACATTTCATGTTTTCTTGTTTTTATACATTGACATGATTAATACGGATATTCGAAAGGTATTCTAAGTCATGGATTAAGTGATAAAACGCTATTTTGTAGAGTACAAATTGTATTTTAGTTGATTTATTTAAAACCCACATGGTAATGATGATATGTGTGATATAAATTCGGAAGCTGCACTAGAAATATGTTTTCCCTTTTCATCACATTAATGTGACAAACAACGGAGTTACTTGGTTTTTACATTTAAAACCCACATGGTAATGATGATATGTGTGATATAAATTCGGAAGCTGCACTAGAAATATGTTTTCCCTTTTCATCACATTAATGTGACAAACAACGGAGTTATTGGTTTTACAAAAGCAGCCAAATCTGACACCTAAAGAAATTTTATTTCCTGCATTTTATAAGAGCGTACGCATTATGCATATTTTAATTCTGGTACTCGTTTTAGATGGAAATGAACAAGTTTCTTCTTTCCATTATGCAAGGGTAGCATGCGTATATAAAGTCAGTCAAACCCCGTCTTAATATTTTAACGTGTCAAACGAACAGATACAAATCCGTCTAAACATTTTGAAATTCTAAGCGAACGGACTATAAGAAATGCAGATCTGTCTTAACATTTTGAATATCATATAAACTGATTCACTTCAGTTAATGCAAGCATGTGAACAACTCTTGTATTCCTATAACCTCTAAGCAATTTTTTTCATACATCTGTTGGATTATAAGATATTTACCAAACTACAATTAAATTTATATTCTCGTTCATGCTTAAGATCGCCGACATAAATTTTGATCGTTTTCCATAAATTTTGTCATTTTGTATTCTTTGATTCTTTGTAATTAAACACAAAACTATAGAATGGGCTATCTGTGCTCTGCCCACCACGGGTATCGAAACCCGGTTTCTAGCGTTTTAAATCCGCAGACATACCGCTGTGCCACTGGGGGGCTGTCATTTTGTAATGGACTAAAATAACACGCCGTTACAACCAAAGTTCAACAAAAAACAACAATTTGTTGAAGTGTAACAACACTTGGAATAAAATTTAGCACTTACCAAAAACACAGTCAATAAATACGTGCCTGGCCAGGACTTGATATACCAACGTTAATGAACAACAAAACATATATATCAGTATCAATTATTTCAAATAATGGAATCGGAAAAAAGACCAGAAGAAGGAAAAACCTAATTAAAAAAACAATACAATATTCCAAAATCACTTTTCTATATTAATAGCAATATCGAATGACAAACAGCAATATTTCACTAACTATACCGTGACTCAGTTTATGAAGCTTATAGCAGGGAATTTATTCATTGCGTTAGGTCACAAGAGTACATCTCATGTGATCATAAATTGCCATAGTCTTTTGCTACATTAATAATATATGTACGTCACCGCTAGGAATGCCGGTGTCAATTTCATAACACATACATATTTACCGAAAATATACGTCATCAGTTAGAAGGTGATGTAGCGTTTTAATGTAACTAAAAAATTCATAAACTAAACGATAGAAGGAATAATATGTGATCGATAAACAAAACCATAACTAAGAAAAAATTCTCTATCCTACACTTATCATTTTATAAAATATAAAAATTATGAAGTGAAGTAACATTTTTTAAATATTAGGACTTGATAAAAATTAAATTATAAGGACATTTAATTAACATTAAGTTTGTTTTAACATGAAGCCACATTGGGCTATCTCCTCTGTCAACCGCGGGGAATCGAGCCACGGATTTTAGCGTTGTACCTCCGTAAATTCACTGCTTAACCACCAGGGAGATTAATATTAAATGATTTGGAAAACAGTTTTCCCTGGAATAATACTTTGATGTTCTTAATCGCTGCTAAATAATGCAGTAAAATGTTATTTGCGATATCTTGGCCTGATTCGGGAATTACATGGAAACCCTTAACATTGTGAATTCAACTTTAATTGAAAACTATTTCTGAATACATTTTAGCCATAAATCTTCACATAAGATACCGCTATAATTTGAAATTTAATTGTTCTTTAAATAAAGATAAAATGTTGAACGTACCAAACGAATATTTCAAATAGAATTAATTGTTGGGGGAAGTAATTGGTTTTAATTTATTTTACGGGGATGTGGAATGTACAGAAATAAATATACGTATGTTTGGAACTTTTCTGGGAGTCTTGTGCTCAGATATGGTGTTTAATGCAAAGTTTTGTGTACATTTCAAGGATAATGTACAACAATAATCTGTGGGTTTCATATACTATCGTACGAAGGAGTCATTGGATGAAGTGTGTTACGAAAAATTTATAAGAATTGACATATTAGTCCAAAGTGAGTTATGCAATAATTGTGCTTATTAAAAAAGCCATAAACCAAATACGTTGAAAAAACTGTTCTGCCATTTTGAAACACCGCCTTTATAACTGTATTAATAGTTTGAAAGTGCATATGTGTTGGAGAACACTGGAATCTATCGGTTTAACGTTGTGTGATTTAAGTGGCTAAAAATCGGTGAATAGGAAGAAAATTAAGTACAGATTTGTTAAAACGAATGCCTCTTGATTTACTAGTTCTCTGAAATATTGGGGATCCTTTTTGTTCCTACATACAAGACGTTACTTGGCCAAAACAGGTTTTATCAGTACCTTTTCCTCGTCGTTTGGCAAAAAACTGAATTTACAAAGTTAAAAGAAAAACCTGGAATTGGTCGCCGCGTTCAGTATCAAACGGAATTTACTGGGCAGTAAGAAAACCTGGGACTGATTTAATAAAAAGCCTGTTCTGTTTTTATATTTGTGTTGTTTAACGATGAAGATAAAAAAGGAGCTTGCTTGGATGTCTTTTTGTCTTGTTTTTTTATAGACATTCAGTGTGATGTCTTGTTTGAAGTGTATTGTTTTGTCATTATTGTAGTTCCATGAAAAACAAAAACAAACATACGCTTAGAATTTGCTTGTAGAGCTGACTATGTTTCTCTAATGCTTTGTTGCCCTAGTGCCACGTGACAGCTGGCTGTAATTATAACCTCCAGTCTCTTTTAGGTGTATCTCGTACTTTTGGGTGCACTAGAATGTTATGAATGCGGTAAGTGTAGATTTCTTTGTCGTCTGAAACCTGAATAGTTCACCCGCGAATTTTTTTATTTTCATGTTTACTTGTCTAGCTAGTCACGCCTGTAATTTAAAGGGATTTGTGTTTTGTTGGCAGAAAAAAAATTCGCCGCCGCAAAAATGAGTGACAATCATGGGAGTTAACACTTAACTTAATTTTTACCACAGTGATTTTCTGAAACACGTGCTTTAGGGTGTTATGTTTTTGTTTGTTTTTGTGTATGGAGTCGTTACACACCAATTATTCTAATTATAGCGTGATTATTAGCGTATGTGCTTTACAACTTAAGAATTATTGTATTATATATATATGTCACAAATGAAAAACGTATGGGAATAGGTCTGGGTTGAGTGCGACGTTTTTAAGAACACTTCTGAATATAGGTATCAACCGACACTGTTTATTGAATTTTTATGTTACGTTATTGTAGTCACAAGCGAAGTGGCTGTTATGTGAAGAAGAAAAAAGATTTAAAGTGTAAATTTTGCCAGGTTCTGAATACTACTTGATCATTTGATGATCCATCTTCATTATGTTATAGGAATCTCTGTGGCTTTAAATGTCTGAAGACGTTGACCAGTATAAAATTTCGAGGGGAAGGGGGCGTTTTGAAATGTTTTATGACGAGCAGGGATCGAATATATATATGTATATTTGACAACTTGTTTAGTTTCCAAATGGAATACATGGGCACTTTTATTAGTCTTCTGTAATTACTGTACTTTCTTTCACTGAGCTTCCATCTATATAACGGGAACACAAGTCATTCAGTTAACAGGTTTTATAACTTTTTGTTCCAGATCATGATCGTGTTAATTTGTATTCACTTTATTATGTTTTCTAGGAATTTAGTTTTTCATTATGATCTATAAACATGGTAACGCTGTTATTATCGTGGTTAGTAGCCTATACGATCATCTAAGTCTATTCATTAAGGTTTTAATGAGTGGCCACTAATTACTAAGTAATTTTTATCGTACGTTTTGGCTGCTTATCTCTACTGTCTTAAGAAAGTGGTTATTCCTGTGATGGTAGCGACCTAGATTCGATCCTGAGTCTTCTTGTTTGTTTGTTGGCTTTCGCGCAAAGCCACTCGAAGTCCATCTGCGCTAGCCATCCTTAAGTGACAGAATAGATGGAAGGCAACTGGTGAACACCACCCACCGCCAAGTCTTGGGCTACTCTCTACCGACGAAAAATGGGATTGACCGTCACATTACAAGGCTTCCACGACTGAAAGGGCGAGCATGTTCGGTAACGATATTCGAACCCGCAACTTACAGATAGCTCTGGCAGGAGATATTGGTGTTCTATATGAGGTATTATAGCAGGACTTTATTAACTAACTTATCTGAATGCTTTCAAGGCGAATGTCCAGGTTTTTTTGCCGGTTTCTTTGCTAGAATGATTGCGTGTTATCAGTTAGGTAGATTTAAAAGACAAAAGAAGATAATCTGAAGATTAACAGCTACCGATACGTAGGATAAAACTTGTTAGTAATGAGTGTGTAACGATAAAAAAATAACTAACTAACAATTAGACTTTGGTGATCGTAAAGTCTAATAACCATGAAAACAACGATTATCAGATCGCCACAACCTTACCCCAAGTATTTATGATAGCTGTATTTCATGTTGAAACTGTAAATGCTTCAGTAAATATTAAGAAACTAAAACAAGTAATTTTATCTCTTGAATAACATAGTAGTAAATAGAAAGTGAGACGAATACTCTGAGGTTTATTGTCGAATCTAAAGCTTTAGTACTTTGACTTAACGTACTTGAGACTTAGTTAAATATTTTCTACACAACTTATGGTAAACACTGTGATACCATAGTTTACTCTTCACTGAGGTTTGGTTGTTAATACTCGTGACAGATACTGTATCTGTTCAATTGGTCAAGAGGTAGATACTTTCAGAATGGTAGTGTAATGTTATAACGTGATGGTGACAAGGAAGATACACATGCATGTATATAGAGGGAGCACAAGGAAATACTTGTTCAGGTTGAAAATAATATACTTACAATAACCTAGTTCGAGCGATTTTAAATAGAGCAGCAACATTAACTAGCTAAGGACTATTATGATGTATCTAATAGCCTAGTTCGAGTGATAATCCACAGAGCAGCAATGTTAACTAGCTAAGGACTATTATGATTTGTCTAATAGCCTAGTTCGGGTGATAATTCACAGAGCAGCAACGTTAACTAGCCAAGGACTATAATGACGTATCTAATAGACTAGTTCGAGTGATAATTCACAGAGCAGCACCGTTAATTAGCCAAGGACTATCATGACGTATCTAATGGCCTAGTTCGAGTGATATTTCACAGAGCAGCGCCGTTAACTAGCCAAGAGAAAATAAAATTAAAAGGAAACGCGTCCTAATCAACATTAGGTCCCATACCTGGCATTAAAGGATCTTTAATGTTTAAATTACATGTTGGCGATGTAGACCAATGTTTTTTCAATCAGAAGTGATGAACTTGTAAATGTTACCTGAAACAATCTAGAAACAAGACTTGTTCTTGCAACAGTTCTGAACAAAACGTTTACGTTTATAACTAAGACAAGTGGTGCAGGCAGTGAGCATCATGTAATTATTATCAACTTTGTGTTAAACTAGTTGGCGAACCCGAGCAACGCGCGGGCAAAACATGGGTGGGGAGGGGGGCAGATCCGAAGACCAACACTCCTATGTCACTCCCTGGAAG
>NW_013668149.1:107547-108416 GCF_000517525.1 Limulus polyphemus
CACACACACACACACACACACACACACACACACACACAAATTTTGACAAATAATGGTTTAGGTTATAAATAAATATGGCTTTTAAAAGAGTTAAGACTTAGAAAATCAACTAAGTATCTAAAACGACATTTTACACGTGAAATTGCGATCTCTGTTATATAAATTGATGGAAAATCGATATTAAACATATTTACAACGCTATTTAGAGATTGATCAAAAGTCAATGTTTATTCAAGAACATTTTGAAGTCTAGGATTAGTTCATCACGTAAAGAAGAGTTGATGGTTAATGTTTTGGGACGGTACCGTAAAGAGTGAGTGTGGTCTATGGTACTCTCATATCGAAATAGGCCTGACAAGGCCTGGTGGTTTAGGTGTTCGACTCGCAATCTGAGGGTTCGAATCCCTGTACCACCAAACATGCTCGCCTTTTCAGCCGTGATGGCGTTATAATGTGACGATCAACCCCACAATTCGTTGGTAAAAAAAGTAGCTCAAGAGTTGGCGGTGGGTTGTGATGACTAGCTGCCTTCCCTATAGTCTTTCACTGCTAAATTAGGAACGGCTAGCGCAGATAGTCCTCGTGTAGCTTTGCGCGAAATTAAAAACAAACCAAACTATATCGAAATCATTCCCTCAAATACAGTTTACCGCTTTGGTTATGTAATTATCACACTTAAGTGAGAGTAACATTACATTTTCTTCGAGAAAAAGGGCTTACTTTTTCTTGTAGAAAAATTAAAGGTATTGTTACGTCTCCGTTTGTTAATTGATTTCCCGTAAATTCGTTCCGACGAAACTTTAGCGACACAAGTCCTTACTTAATAAAACTGGTTATTTCTTTTCGATTATATCTTTACGATACAATAA
>NW_013668149.1:108572-148471 GCF_000517525.1 Limulus polyphemus
AATAAAACTGGTTTATTCTTTCCGAATATAACTTTACGATACACTTAATTTCAACAATCGCGCTAAAACAAACGTTATAACAACGAACGTGCTCAACTTCAATAATACTCTCTGACTGCAGATCAATTACTCACTGTCTACAAACATTGTTCCGTCACGTTGTCACCCTCTTATGTATATATATATAAGACTACCCTATATCTAGTAATCTCCCGACTATTCCCGAAGTTTCGAGAGAAGTGGCGTGACACTAGTCACGTGACCTCGCTGACGCAACAGTATTTTTAATGTGTGTTAATTGAAGCCATTACTATACATTGGCTGGATAAATTACAAACATTATGTTTTTTGTTGTTGTTGCTTTGTTTTGTTTTTTTACGTGGAAAGGTTTATTTAATGCTTGTTTAGTGAAGAATTTTGGATATTTCGGCGTTTATAGAGATGGTGGAGCTGTCAAGCGTTTGATTCATTTACCCTTGGGCTGTTACATATCAAGGAATTTTTCTACAACAATTTCTAACACAGATAATGGAGCGAATTCTGAGTCTGTAGATGGCACTTTCATGGCCCAACAACCTAGTTTAACGGTTATGTGCAGAATGAAAATTATATTTATGGCCGACAGGTTTTAAAGCGAATTCGGATTTTTCAAACCCCAATAACTGAAAGATTCGGTGAAGGCAATAGTTGTCTTGCAATTATTTCAAGCAAGATTGGTTTAAACGTGTGAATAATTTCAGCCGAGAATAAATTGAGCTATTAAAAAAAGAACCAAAAGAAACGACATGTTAGTCGTGAAAAGAAAATATGCGGTTTGTTTCTTCAGTTTCTATTTTTCATCACGACTATAATCAAGGTTGAAAGAGCTGAATTTTAAGAGGTGGCTAGAACATATGTGTTTGAACTCGCACCCGAGACCGAGAACAACTCTAATACAAGTAAGGTCAGAAATCCACCAGAGAGCGCTGCAATTTAATGAATAAATAATAGGTGGAGTTAAAAGAAAGAATAAAATGACAAAAGATTGGGTGTGGATGATAGAGTCGGTGTTTAGTTTCTGGGGGGTCGTGTCACTGGCTTGGTGATGAGATATAGAGAGGGAGAGCTTTAAAATATAACATACCTTGGCGATTTGGGGGTGGGGTACGAAATACCTCAAGCTTGCATCTAATATCTCTAGCTTGATGCTGGAAAGTGGGAAGGTTATGAAATACTTCTAACTTAGAACTGAGGATGGAGAATCGCGTCATATTAGTAGCTTGATGTTGTGGGGTTGTTTTTTAAAGTTTTAAACCACTTGAATTAGTCTTTAATCTTTATTTCAGCTGATTATTGTCATGTGAGTGAAAATGTTTCCGTTGCAGAAGTTTATTCTCTATAAATATAGGTGGCAGTGCAGATTCAATAAATATTCCTTAAATTGATTCTTTGTTTCTTTGAATCTTTTTATTTTATATTCATAGATATTTACTCACTAATTTTAATACTCGTTTATTGTCGTCGCCTATAGAATTTCTGATATATTTTGTCAATGGGGGTTTTTAAAAAGCATTTGACGTTTTCTAAGGATAGCCTTTTTGTTAGATCCTGCTATTTATGCATTTTTTAAAAACAACGTTATCTTATTGTGTGTTAAACTGATGAGTTTTGTGCATATAAACGCTTTTATCCATTGTCCTAGTCACTTGTATTCAGGATTTTTAACGTTTAAATGGGAAATTCGGTCACCATGGTGGACACAGCACAGATTTACTTTTATTTTTAACTTTGGAATTTGTTTGTACTTTTATATATTTTATAATGTCTCTTAATCACCCTTTTCGGTTTGAAACGGTTTCCACAGTAAACGTGGTGGTTTATTATTATAACGCCACCTACTACCCCCCCCCCCTCGATACGCTGCCTGACACGTTAACCACCACTAGCTTTTCACGAAATTCCACAAAATTTACAGTACGTGTTAATTTTGGCATTATTGTAAACGACAACCCAGAGAATGAAGCTTCGTTACCATGAAAACATAATAGTTCGAGGATATTCATTGCATGAGAAAGGTGTTATTGCGTCATGATGAACATAAAAATAATTCTGTTAGTTCCACTCCACATAACCCTCACACGATGGGTCAGTTGACGTATGTTTATTTAAAATGAGTTTAAACCCCAAATACATGCACTTAATCTTTCGTTAGTGAAATAGTAAACACAATGAGTTTAAACTTTTATATTGAATCTAAGAAAAGGTAAAATTGACTATAACCACAGATGGCATGGTGGTTAGGGCGCTCGACCTGCAATCTGCTCGTATCCCCGTCACGAACATGCTCGCCCTTTCAGCCGTAAAGGCATTATAATGTGACGGTGAATCTCACTTTCCGTTGGTAAAAAAGACTAGCCTAAGAGTTCGGGGTGGGTGATGTTGACTAGCTGCCTCCCCTTAAGTCTTTCACTGCTAAATTAGGGGACGGCTAGCGCAGATAGCCATAGAGTAGCTTTGCGCTAAAATCAAAAACACAAATAAACGTACCCACGGGTTTTATAAACCACGGGTATGTGTAATAGTTCCGTAAATAGCTGTAAATTAAAATATTTCGAATGAAACAAGGCTAATGTTTACATATTTTTAAAATTTCATGATTCTGACACTTTGGAGTAAAATAATGCTTGGAGACGGCTTGAATGGATAATGAAGAAAAACGTTGATATAAGATTAACATAACAGCAAATGTACAACGTTTCGACAAGGTTTTGTCATCATCAGGTATTAAAGGTTTTCTTCATTACCCATTCAAGCCGTCTCCAAACATTATTAATCTCAAGGTGGGTTCTTCGTCATCGAACCTAGGAGTGAAAATCGGACCCTTTTAGTCCCTGCGACTTACGAATAAAAGTACACGGAGTACCACAAATGTGTGAACCTCTTTAGAGACACGATAACTTAGATATTTCACCAGTGATAGTCCAAGTTTATTTTCTTATCTGAAAGAATTACGTAGATTTTAAAAGTCACTCGCCAATTTCAGACAACATTAAGATGCAAAATTTTTTTCTCTGCCGTAAGGAAGTGCTTTAGAACGCACAAGTCGTGCCTTAATCGGCTCTGATAAGGCACGAAGCGAACAAAAAAGATAGGCGATGTCGTGAGGAGCGTACAGTTAACTTGGTGAGGCCGTGAAATATGGTGGTTTTGAATCTTCGAAACTTTCTGATTTTGTTGAAATCGTAAAAAAAACACACGATAGATGAACTTGACGAAAGCCGTAACCTGGTCAAGAACAGCAAACGAGGTGGATCCATATAACACTCAAGGGTTATCGTTAAACAAAGGTAAAAACAACGAATCTAAAATGGAGTCTCAAAGAAGTTAATTGACCGACTTGTATATTTTCTGCTAAACGAGGTGTGCCTCACGGAACCGTACCTCCGGCACGCACAAAATAAGGCATTTTTTTTATATTTCTCTTGTACTTTCGGTTGTTTGGGGTATAAAAAAACACAACAGATATCAGATTTTTAATGATAGGGATATCTTTTGTGATATAAGGTCCTTGTTGGGTGCCTGCTGTACTTCGTTCATTGATATTGAAAACCACGCCCCCCCTCCCCCAGTGGCACACGGTATGTTTACAAACTTAGAACGCTAGAAACCGGGTTTCGATACCCGTGGTGGGCAGAGCACAGATAGTCCATTGTGTAGCTTTGTGCTTAATTACAATCAAACAAACCTCTAAAGTATTAACAGAGCGTCGGGTCCACTACCACCGATAACGGAAATGGTATATTTTATTTCCCTATTCTTCTGTGTATATGCGTCTAAATCGCATGCACAATGTGTTAGCTGTAGAGCATCGAAACTGGATGAAGTTGTGGTAGTGAATATTACGGCTAATTGCCGTAGATTATATAGTGGGTACGCTCGTGCTTTGCGTACGAATATTTTCAAACTTTAGGCCTAGTTGTCAATTTTTGGGCGATTATTGGCATTTGTATTGAGATGAAATGGTATTGCATTACTTATAAGCCACGGAATAGCAAAGAATTAAGTTAATGTGTTTCCTTGTATGTTTATGTTACTGAAGTATTTGTTTTTAATGTTATAAACGTCGTAGTTTCGCACTCGTAGAAGAATGGACTTTAAACGTCGTTCACTTTTGCATTCGTATAAACGTAAAAGTACTGCTGTACAATTAGCCAATAGGTATATTGGGTTTCCAGGTGAGCGAGCACGCATACACGCGCGGATTGACTGACGCATATTATTCTTTTAATTACATAGATACAAAAAAAATTTCCCACATAATTTCATAGTTCCAATGATCCCAGCCATATGATATATTTTGTTCACCATTATTTCAATTTTTCAGGTCCTAACCATCAATTTAATAGATATCAGAAACATTTATGTTACGTACTTCTTCAGAACCAAAAGTGAACTAATCGTCAAACATTTTTATGATTTTAAACTTTAAGCATTGTGTGTTACCGTAACAACTTCTAGCTTCGTATGTAAACTCATCTACTACAGACACGTTGACAAGGAAACGCACGTGCGTATGTGTGAGTATATGATATGCCTTTTTAGAAACGTTTTCGACAGCAAACATAGAGAAGGAGACTAGCAGTAAAAGAAAGATGAACGTAAAAGTAACTATTTATTTGTATATAATTGTGAATAGAAGACACGGTCTTACGCTGAAGACTGTTTTCTGTTCCCTATTAGCGAAACAAGACAGGTTTTATTTTTTATTTTTACTGTTGCACATTACTGATGTTCCGCTTAGATTTGCGTTGCTATATATTCTGTAGTATGTATTGGTATTAGAATCAATTTAAGTTTTTTCAAAAGAGATTAGAATTGGGTGTGAAAAAAGGGGCGGGGACTGTAACTTAACACTCTTATTGGGGTTAAGTTTTTACAAAGTAATTTTATCTTATCATTTCTTATTGTAGATTAGGTTTATGTGAGTGCTGTACCATGTATTCCTAATGGTTGTTAATAATAATAATAAAATTTGTTTGTTTTTGAATTTCGCGCAAAGCTACACGAGGGCTATCTGCGCTAGCCGTCCCTAATTTAGCAGTGGAAGACTAAAGGGAAGGCAGCTAGTCATCACCACCCACCGCCAACTCTTGGGCTACTCTTTTACCAACGAATAGTGGGATTGACCGTAACATTATAACGCCCCCACGGCTGAAAGGGCGAGCATGTTTGGTATGACGGGGATTCGAACCCGCAGATTGCGAGTCGAGCACCCTAACCACCTGGCCATGCCGGGCCCAAAAAAAAGTGTTAATGGATAGGCCTTGGTTATTGTAAAATTTAAGTATGTTCCCTTTTTTATTTAATTTGTTGTTGTTGTTGCCGTATAAAACTGATTTAAATTTATTTTTAATCATCTGAAATCTTAAATTTTAAATATCAAAGAAATCGTGTAATAGAAGGTGAATGATTACAACCCACTGGTATAGACCACAAATATTAAATTCTGAACAACTGTTATTTGAAAGTAAACTGTAAATTGTAATCTCAGACTGTTGACAGATGTTCGTTCCCACGACGAGCTGACTGAACGAATGGCTATGCAAACTAACGGATATGTTATCTTTAGTTTTGAAAGGACATGTTCGAGGAATGAACAGGCGACTTGCATGGAACTAATGGAAGGAATTCTATGAACATAGTGGTTTTGTAGCAGTAGATACTGACATGGGAACTAAACACGTATAGAGGATAACTAAAATTAGTATGTTGGAAATCTCAAACTGCGCTACTAATCTCGCGAATTTCTTGTAAAGACCACCAAGAATCTGGGTGGCGCTCCCTAGTGCCATGAAAACTTGGTAAATATTTTTCTATTTATAATGATTTGTTTGTTTATGCTACACTAGCTATGGGGCTGTCTGTGCTGTGTCAGACACGGGGATCGAACTGGGATATTTAGCATTATAAAACATGAAGGTTTCCGTGAAGTCATCCAGAGAAATTAAAAAATGAAAATCTCGTTAGAACTCGTTGATAATAGTCTCTCTGTACGTTATTATAATGTCTTACTTGACCAAACCTCAGTCTTCAAAGATAAACGTCAGTTGATATACTATTAACTACTTGTGTAGACTCTCTTGCGTGAAAGATGGATAAACAAAATACATTAATATGTTTCTGTCGTCCAGTTTTATACATCTACAATAATAGGACGTTTGTACCTTGGATCACATTTATAAACCTTTACCAACACTGCATTTGTATCGTTCGCCATCTTTATAAACCTGCAACAGCAGCACATTTGTAGCTTTCATCTTATTTATAAACCTGCAACAGCAGCACATTTGTAGCTTTCATCTTATTTATAAACCTGCAACAGCAGCACATTTGTAGCTTTCATCTTATTTAGAAACCTACAACAGCAACGAGTTTGCAGCTTTCATCCTCTCTAGAAACCTGCAACAGCAACGAGTTTGTATCGTTCACCTTCTTTAGAAACCTGCAACAGCAGCACATTTGTAGCTTTCATCTTATTTAGAAACCTACAACAGCAACGAGTTTGCAGCTTTCATCCTCTCTAGAAACCTACAACAACGACTTTGCAGAAACCTGCAACAGCAACCAGTTTGTATCGTTCACCTTCTTTAGAAACCTGCAACAACAACGAGTTTGTATCGTTCATCTTCTTCAGAAACCTGCAACAGCAACCAGTTTGTATCGTTCATCTTCTTCAGAAACCTACAACAACAACGAGTTTGCAGAAACATGCAACAGCAACCAGTTTGTATCGTTCACCTTCTTTAGAAACCTGCAACAACAACGAGTTTGTATCGTTCATCTTCTTTAGAAACCTGCAACAACAACGAGTTTGTATCATTCAACAATTAGCGACGTTAATCTCAAGTAAACAAATTCAGCTGCGGCCATTTCTTCTCCGTTTTATAACTAGTAGAGGCGTTCACACACTTGTAATGATTTCCTATACGTATAACTGATATCAAAAGCATGCGTGGTGAGTAATAATGAACCTACATATTATAAGACGAAGAAAAAAAGAAACTGGTAATTCATACAACTATTCAAGATTAAGCCGTATTTATTTGATCACTTCATTTAAAATTACAAATGTTCAGAGTCCAGTACAGTTTTCAATGCATGTATGACTTAAAATGCCTTATATATATGAACTTCAGCATGTTTAGTAAAAGCATTTTTATGGATGGTTTCTTATGGTCCATTCCGTATCTTATAGCGTAAACCTATGGCAACATTGTTTTATAGTAACTATCTTCTTTGTATGTGTGTGTATTGTTAATGAAAAACAAACTCTTGTAGCCCTGTTTAGTAATACGTACATTTGCAAGTTATATGACTTTTGTAGCACTTGTCTGCATTCTACAAGCTTTCCTGAATAACACATATACGGTAGAATAATTACAATTCGAAATCTTCTTTTGAATCCCCTTTGGAGCACCACATATCCTGGAAAATAAACAAAAAAAAATAATTTATTTAATTTGGTCGACATAAGAAGTAAACTGCTCTAGAAATATAGGTAACGTCTAGGTGTTTAGGGCCAGGGAATGGAGGCTTGTATTATCTAGGGCATAATGTAATTCGCTTCACCACATTTTAGCCGCGGCATAACGGCTCGTAGATTGGATCTGAGTTCTTGTTTTTTTCAAGTACAAACTTTTAGCTAATGGCTCTGTCATCTCTTGACCGACTTTAGATATAATTACAGTTTTGGACTCGGGAGGTCAAACCCTTTCGATTGATGTATTTGACCACGCCCAAGGTCTCGTATATTAATTTACTCTAATCCTGCCTAAAATAATTTCTATTTCAGGGTAGGCTGGTAGAGATCCTGATGAGTAACAAAATCGAATCGTATATACGCGCACTTCACGAATGATATTGCTGGCGCACAAAAATATAACTGATAAAAAGAGGGGAAAAGGCCTCGTAAAACAGTTAAAAGGTGATTTTTTGTAAGATATTGTGATAACGTGGAGAGAAATATGGCGCAGTTATAATAATCCTCCTCGACATAAATTGTTTGTCACATGTTCAGTGATATAGTAAAGTTTTGTCAAACATGAAAGTGATGCCTCGATTGTTAGTTTCACCAGAACATAAACAAATATATTGTGTTCCGTAGTTCGTATCCTGTTACCGCAAAATCGCGCTTTGCACTGTGGGGCTGTGGGCGCGTTATAAGAGTGGCAATTAAATCCCTCTCTTCTATTAGGGTAGTTCAAGAGTTGACGATGGGTGATGTTAACTAGCTGCCCTCCGTCTTGTCTATAGTTTCAGCTAACTTTTGTGTTGCTTGGCGCGAATATCCGAAACATTTTTACTTTTTCTTCCTACAGGTTTCGCAATTTACTGTGGTGATCGTGCTAATTAAACACACACGGGTATATTCGTGTGTATAAATACATAGATATGTATATATGTTAATAAATTATTATTATTATTATTATTATATATTATATTGTTTAACATACACCTTTACCAATAGTATTATTTTAATTAAAGCCAACAATACACTAAGTATGCTTAAGAGGGATAATACGTTTTTTTTTTCGTAGAGAACTATTTCACCAGTAACTTCCGTTTTTGTTTTGAGTGCCGTGGCCAGCTACTCGACTAGCCTATAATGTGATATCCCCAGTCTTTTTTATTTTTCTACATTATACAACATTCACAATAGCGTGCAGAGTGTGCTTTTCGGTCAAGCACATCTGCGGTGCGCGAAAACCATTATCTGCAGTTTATCAGTAATTAGATAGTTTTATGATAACGGATAGTTTTCTGGATCCAGAAGCTTTCTCAGGAATTTCTTTTTCGGTGTTAAACAAATCCTAATCAGCTTGATAATACCCTATATGTGACTTCAAATTACATTGAGTGTTAACAATAAGAATAACGTGGACTTCGAGTGATGGTATTCTAGTGTTAAGTAACAAGCAATAAAGGCATGTTTTGTTATCGATTGTTGTTTTTAACGGCAAGTGAACTCGTCTGAAATACATTGGTTGATCATATTATATCGTGAAGTATGCAGGATTCATATATATTCAGTGATTTTTAACTGAACTTAATATTAGTTGAAGTATTGTTAAAAGTTATAACAATTATGTCTGTACATCTGTTTACCTACGAAATGATGGGATAATACATTTATCCTATCGTTTATCTGAATTCTGCAAAACCCATGCTGAGATGATATTAGCTGTTAATGTGCTTGAATGGACCCCAAAAAAAAGTTATCTCTGTAGACAGTTGTGTCAAGCTTTGTCGGGCTTCGTCTGAATCGGTAGTAATCTGACGCTAAGCCTAAGACAACAGGTGGTAGAATACTTGTTATCCACTTGGACATAACGACGCAGTAGTTTAGCCTTCAGTATCGAAATCATCTTTCACGTCTGTGTTTTCTATTCGTTAAGATTTCGTGGTTCTTTTCCTGAAACGTAAAAGTGACATCTATAATATATTTTCTGTTTATACATAAAGCATTAAACCAAATGTAATATACGATGTATATGATTTTATAAAACGGTAAATAAATTTAGTTATCAAATTTTTGTCTTTTAATTATTAAATAAAATATTTCGATTTCCCCGGGAAAGTTCAGTACAAGTTAACAAACCGCATAGAACGTTTTTTTCCTTTTCCTTTTAATCGAGCTAAACATTTGCAGCCTCCATGAAAACAACTATTAGAAATATATAAACAAAGCAAAAACAAAAGGTTGTTGTGCAAGTTGTGAAAGGCTTGTATTTTTATAGACTCTGATATTTTCATATTGAAACAATAACAATGGACAATTTAAAATCTTAATTTCAATAGTGTTTAAAGTTTATATCGTGCCAGAAATTTCCATCTGGCCCGGCATGGCCAGGTGGTTAAGGCACTCGACTCGCAATCTGAGGGTCACGGGTTCGAATCCCTGTCACACCAAACATTCTCGCCCTTTCAGCCGTGGGGGCGTTATATTCCCACTATTCGTTGGTAAAAGAGTAGCCCAAGAGTTGGCGGTGGGTGGTGATGACTAGCTGCCTTCCCTCTAGTCTTACACTGCTAAATTAGGGACGGCTAGCGCAGATAGCCCTCGTGTAGCTTTGCGCGAAATTCAAAACAAAACAAACAAATTTCCATCTACAACGTCGATAGTGCATGGAATGAAACGGACTTCCAGTTTTCAAAACAACGTATAATTAATAAAAAAAAAACTTTCATAAACTTGATGTCTGAAATGTCACAAACAGTACCTCAAAAAGTTCAAAATAAAATAAAAAAAATCCCCTGGTTTCACATTCCTTTCTTAAACTCTTGCTTTCAACAAGCTTCCTGATTGACTTTCATAAGTAGTTGGTGCAATGTAGAAAGAAACGTTTTTGTTTTTTCTTAGCTTTTTATCGGCGATATGGAGGTTATGTTACACGTGATTTTCTCTATTTATGTGTGTGTTGAATCGGAGTGCAAAGTGACACACACGTAACACATTCTGTCACCGAAGTATTTTCATTGTTTCGAAAATAACTTCAGTTTAAACGTAATGAGGTATAAGCTTATTTTTTATTTCTATGCTTAATAATTGTGCTAGAAATCACTTAGACTGCACACATGCACGTTATTCTAAACTTGTCATTTTTGGAGCATTGTTTTCACATCCTTAGGGTGTGAAATCCGAAATGGGTAAGAAGAAGAAGAAGAGTGAAAAAAATTCTACAAGTATTTTTTCATGTTTAAGAAAAGTTAGTAAAATTTTTACACTCCAAAATATGCTTCATTCATTATACTAGTTAAATCATTCCTTTTTTTACCGGTGCTATTTCAGACATATTATTAAATATATTACCTCACCCATCCCAACAATAGGGCCGGGCGTGGCCTAGTGTGTAGTGTTTATACTGTGAATCTGAAGTTTCGTGGCTATCAGTCTGCTCGCGATTGTCCCTCGGTGGTACAGTGATAAATCTGAGGTTAAATTCCTTACGTTGGCCACAGCAGATAGCTCAATATGGCTTTGTTCTAAAACGAACAAATTATTCGCGATCCTTTTATTCCTTCTGACAACCCAATTGAGTCCAAAAGGTCAATTATGGATGACGATTCGCAGATAGATCTTTGAGTAGCTGTGGGCTAAAACTTTAACAAAATTCTCTATTATCTATCTTCCACACTGACGATACTTTAGATATACTGATGTTTCTTTTACACAGAGTTAGATTCCCCGTGGTTGAAAGAACGCAGATATCCTATTGTGTAGGATTTGAGTAGCTGTGGGCTAAAACTCTTTAACAAAATTCTCTGTTATCTATCTTCCACACTGACGATACTGATGTTTCTTTTACACAGAGTTAGATTCCCCGTGGTTGAAAGAACGCAGATATCCTATTGTGTAGCTTTGTGGTTTAAAAACAAAACAAAATCAAACAGTCCCACATTGATGATACAGCGCCCCTTCAGCAAACAATGAGCGCTCATGTTTCTTCTAATAACTTTTTAGACCACTAAAATATTTTACTAAAATTAAAATTGTAAAGCAATAATAGTTAATTCTTGTGGTTTGCTTTTAACAAATATAACTTTGAAACCCTCAAAACTTTTCTATCCGCCCCCTTCAAAGTTTACTGCCCCACTGAATTTTAAAAACACCCAATAAGGGGTGGCACGCACAGGTTGGGAAACAGCATTAGATATACTAATCTACAAATCTCTGTTCCACACCGAGGATACTTTAGATATAGTAATCTACAAACCTCTGTTCCACACGGATGATACTTTAGATATAGTAATCTACAAACGACTGTTCCACACGAAGGGTGATTTAGATACAGTAATCTACAAACCTCTGTTCCACACCGAGGATGATTTAGATATAATAATCTACAAACCTCTGTTCCACACCGAGGATGATTTAGATATAATAATCTACAAACCTCTGTTCCACGCGGAGGATGATTTAGATATATAATCTACAAACCTCTGTTCCACGCGGAGGATGATTTAGATATAGTAATCTACAAACCTCTGTTCCACGCGGAGGATGATTTAGATATAGTAATCTACAAACCTCTGTTCCACACCGAGGATGCTTTAGATATAATAATCTACAAACCTCTGTTCCACACAAGATATAATAATCTACAAACCTCTGTTCCACACGGAGGATGATTTAGATATAGTAATCTACAAACCTCTGTTCCACACGGAGGATGATTTAGATATAGTAATCTACAAGGAGGATGATTTAGATATAGTAATCTACAAACCTCTGTTCCACACGGAGGATGATTTAGATATAGTAATCTACAAACCTCTGTTCCACACCGAGGATGTTTTAGATATGATAATCTACAAACCTCTGTTCCACACCGAGGATGTTTTAGATATAATAATCTACAAACCTCTGTTCCACACGGAGGATGATTTAGATATAGTAACTACAAACCTCTGTTCCACACGGAGGATGATTTAGATATAGTAATCTACAAACTTTTGTTCCACGCGGAAGATGATTTAGATTATATAGTTTTTATAATAAGCCATTATTTCAACGGAAGATTACGGGATTGTTGTAAGAATAACCCAAAACGAAGAATCCTTCCTCTTCTCTGAAGGTTCATCTTAATACATAGCTTTGCAACGTATTTTTGATCCTTCATAGAATTAAATATACTTACTCTCACTAAAACGTTATATTTTCATCTTTTATTACCATTAGTTAGTTCATCTGACTTTTTGTTTTTGTGTGAAAACCCAAGACACAAACTAAAAACAATGACTAAATGTTAGCTCATTATCTCCAGTAAACCAGTAAGTTTGATTAGTTTGTTTGTTTTAGAACAAAGCCACATGGGCTATCCACGGGGAATGGATCTCCGGATTTTAGCGTTGCAAGTCCGTAAACTTACTCTAGTAAGAAGGGGTAACAACGATTCGAATTCATTATAGTGTTGTGTATCTTACCTATTATTTCAATTTATCTTGACTGAAAATTTTGTAGATGTTTGGAATCCTGAAGATAAAAACTTTTATGTAGATTATAATTCCTGTAATTAAGTGGATTTCTGGAAAAGCTTTTCCGAGGTTCAAATAAAGAAATTTGAACAGCATTCGTCTATAAATATTGACGGAATCGTCTTTGTAGACGACCAGTGTGAGAAAATCCTTTACATACTATAGCAGTGGCCAAGAGCTACAGGTTTAAAGTATTCCAACTGAAATAAACACAAACTTATAAATAAAAGCATGAGTATATAAAAGTTTGATAATTTTCTTGTGTCAAAACAATCTTCGGTGAACGTTTCCGTTATTTTAGTATGTTGTTTTATATTAGTTGAAACGCAGTGGAAACACTTTCATAAAAGATTCCAAATAAGCGACTTGCGCAAAAATATTCAAAGTTCATTTTGTTTTCTATTTTTGAACAAAATCGTATCTAGTCGTAGAGTAAACTGTACTGATCATGGTTCCGTAGAACGTCTTGCCCTAACTCTAGCCCGGCATGGCCAGGTGGTTAGGGCGTTCGACTCGCAATCTGCGGGTTCGAATCCCCGTCCCACCAAAAATGCTCGCCCTTTCAGCCGTGGGGACGTTATAACGTGACGGTCAATCCCACTATTCGTTGGCGGTGGGTGGTGATGACTAGCTGCCTTCCATCTGGTCTTACACTGCTAAATTAAGGACGGCTAGCGCAGATAGCCCTCGTGTAGCTTTGCGCGAAATTCAAAAAACGAACAAAGCAAACTCTGTCGGGCGGACACCCCCTGCGGTCAGGGCGAACTTTCACGTACCAAATTCCGATTGTTTGCATGGTTATTGCATTTGCTACATGTAACGTCAATAGGTACAAGTGATATTGTTTTATCTAGGTAATGAATAAGGATGTTACAACAGTTGTGAGAAGAAAATCAATATTTATATTTACTATTTCTAGCATTTTGAGACTTGCACCGTGCTGTTAATTAAGATAGTGTGGTTTCTCGAACAAATTAGCCCCCCCCCCAGTGGCACAGTGGTATGTACTGCTAGAAACCGGGTTTCGATACCCGTGGTGGGCAGAGCAGAGATAGCCGTTTGTGTAGCTTTGTGCTTAACTACAAACAAACAAACATTTTTTTATTTATTTATTTTTACTGGATAGCGCATGTAAACTCGTTTTCATATTAAAAATTTCTGTAATCCATTTGTTGTATTCATTCTAAGATTTTTTTTTTTTTGGTAACCAGCTGCCAGAAGGGGCGGAACTGACGCTTGCTGAGCTCCGCGAGATGGCAGCACGTCAACAACAACAGATCGAGGCCCAGCAACAGCTCCTGGTGGCTAAGGAACAACGTCTTAAGTTCTTAAAACAGCAAGAGGTACGACACCACCATGGAGCCCAAACAACAGAAGGAGATCGGTTGCGATATTTGCGTGAAAGGGTGGAAGGTCAAGAGCAGAAACTCCGCCGATTGAGGGCGCTGCGAAACCAGGTAGACCAACAGCGAGTGAACAATGGTAACCTAGGTACGGTTTGCTACTTAATTGTTTCATGTTATGTAACTTTAAAATTTATTTTTGTTAAGGACATGCGTTTGTTTTTAAATAAGTATATTCGGTCTTAATTGTTAGCTGTAAAACTTCAGAAAATGTTCATTCTCAATAGTCAAAATATTTTCGTTGTTGTATGTGTATGTATGAATATATCAATTTTCTTTTCGGAGAGTATATACATACACACCTACTAGAACTAGAACTATATACATACACACCTACTAGAACTATTTAAAATGTTTTTTTTCTATTTTATAAACTAAGACAACTTAAGTGAAGTTAGATGTTATGTATTTTTCAATTTTTGGCTAAGAAATATTTGGAAACATTTTACAACTCTTCTAATATCTGTAAACTTAAAAAAAATTGGCCTGCATTTTATCCATCACGCTTGTAATTGCTAGCACTAAGAATATTTCACTATGGCGTAATCACATTGAATGATTGTGGATGAGCGTTGCCCTGTATTCTGGTTCTTTGTCTTTGCGAGACTGTACTTTGTTTAATAGCTTCATCATCTAATCCAGTCACGCCTGTTAGACGTCTTTCTATAGGCGTGTTTGCTAGGGAGATGAACCCTCAGTTGCTAATCCCTTGAAGTGATTGTTGTGGGTACAATCTTGATTTATAAACAAACCGTTAGTTGAAAATTCACCTTTTTTTTTCACTTTGTTCGTCACATTCGTAACAGTATGTCTTAACAAATGTCTTAAGTAGTCATGATTCTTTTTGTAATAAAAAAACAACAACAGCAAAATAAAAACAGAAAAGATAAAAGCACCTTTTGTTGTTGTTGTTTGTACAATTTTAATTACATAAGGGGGTCAGTATGAAGAGCTTTCAGAGTTGGTTGTTGGTTCATTAGTTTTGAAAAGGTCATAGTGCTCATAAAGTAATTACAGTAAAGGGGCATAGTGGACATGAGATGATGATGGTAAAGGAAAGGGGTGGACAGAATTCCAATGATTATTGTAAAGTTCATAGTGTCATTTTTTACATGGTGTCTATAGCAAATATCATTATGGACATATCAGTATGCTTAAGGTCACACGTTAATAATGGCAAGGGTCATAGTAGATGTATGGTAATACTTACAGTAATTAGGATATGAAGAAACTTCAAAAGAGGGAAGTATATTAAAGTTTCCTGAACGAGAGTTTTTATTCTATTTATAGAAGGAAAAATACTGAACATGATAAAAAAAATTAGAAAATACAACTCGAGCTAGTACTACTTAATATTTAAGTTACGTTTCAGTCTTTAGAATTCTGTCAAGAGGTAGGAAATAAGAAAAAAAAACGAAAATGGCTCCGGATGAATTCATACCAGTTATTTTTCAGGTTCATAGCATACTCAATATACTACTGATAATCGTATTTTAATATAATATAGCAGACAATTATTTTGAAAATGGAAGAAGGATACTTTAGGTGAGCTAGGCTGAAGAAGAATGCTTAACCAATACAGATCCACATGAGCGTTCGAGGTAATAACCACATTATTATGAACCATTTGGAATCTCGGTCTACATTCCAGAGAAATCTCCCCTCACCTCACACACACACACACACACACACACACACACGCGCGCGCGCAGACTCTCTACCCTAACCTGGTAAAACAACTCAACGAAGTATAATAATATAGTCATGACTGAGTGATTTGCACGGGAGGAGGGAGTACAAGCTGATATGGTGTCTCAGTAGGCCAGTGAGATTCTCATAACTTTAAGCACGCTAATGCGAGTATTTCAAACAACCTCCCTATGGATGAATATTAAAAAGAGAGAGAGAGAGAGAGAAATCATGCTTCAAATGCATTCAAAAGTTTAGAGAGAAGATGAAATGGTGAAAATAGTTTAAGTAGCGGAGGGGACAGAATATACAAGCGTAAATGAAAGCATTATGAACAATCCAATGGACATGCTAAATTGTGCAAAACGAATGATAGAGAACTGATATGTAACATCATGTTTATGTCGATACAGTAACCAAGGAGGCTAAAATCTTGACCACGATTATCTAAGTAACAATGAGGATATAGGTCCCATTATTTATATGTACCTGGCTATATTGGTTCGAAAGCCCAAGATGTATACTGGTAGTGACAGGCCATTACGAAATCAACAAAAGGAAGGTTCAGTAATACTTTCTGAATTTACAATGGTCAAAATGAAAGTGGAAGGCTAAGCTTTAGTTTGGGATACCATGGTACAAAATATTTTTGATAAGTATCTTTCTTCAAATATTACCACTTCCCTGACTTTGGAATGGATAAAAACTAAATTATTCCAGACGAACCTATTGTTTCACCAAGGAAAATGGTGACACATGAAACCTAACTCTTTAGACTCGTCGGAAGAGAAATATCGCTGGTTCAGCGTCGTCAGCCATCCGAATCACATTAGGTTTAGTGAGGACCATCCACGTAGTTGTGGTACTTTTTATCCTCTTATGAAATAACAAGATAGTCCCAGCAGATGGTTCAACAGTGACATTTCGGTTCATCTAACTAGTAGGTCACGCCCCAGCCCCTTTTACAACTTTAGCGTCTTTTTGGGTTCTTCAATCCTATGTTCTCGTCTATTGGATCTGCTTTGCCTCTGTGATGTGTGTGTTTTTTTTGGCATTGTTACAGTTTCAAACATACTGTTGGTGGAACGTGATTTGTAGTCACTATGAGAAAAATCATTACACTAAGTTTATTTAGTATAAATTGAACTGGACCTCCCTTGAACTTAGACTTCGAAGTTAAACAATTTTCGGAATACTAAGTTTATTTATTGTTATAGTCTGTTTTAGCGCAAAACTACACAATAGGGTTTGTCCACCACGAGGAATCGAACTCCAAATTTTGGTGTTGTAGGTCCGTAAACTTAGCGTTGACCAACTGAGGGACTTTTTAGGTGTCAGAGGTTTCAAATTGCATGGCGTGATTTTTGAAATTTGGATAAAAGGTTCCCCTGGATTGCATTTTTACAGAAAAAAACACGAGTTCTATATGATATAACACTTACGGAATTTTTATATTTCCGGGTGTTTTAATAGTATTACAGGTTTAGCTAATTAAATTTAAAGTTCTACCGGATTACACTATCTTAGCATAACTTGTAAAAAATAGACATTGCAAAAGTTATGTCATTTCTAAATGCAAATTTAATTCGATCAAATTATATTATATTGAGTAAATTTACTCAAGGCTTTCGAAGTCATTCAGGTTCCTATAATTTACAATAAGCTCAATTGTAGAGCTCGCCGATCTGCTTGAAAGCTTGCGATGAACAAATATATCTAGAGCAAAGGTTCTCCATCTGTGGTTCGTGAACTTCCTTCATGAGGGTTATATAATTATGGAAAGGAAGTTGCTTCTAAGATCCAATTATAAACCCGAAATTTGTAACATTAAAAGCTTTGCTAATATAAAAGCAGGTGGAAGGCATATACATGGAAAATATCCCAAGCGGAAAAGGTCTCAACTTCCTTTATGCAGTTATGGAGTTAACGAGGAGGGGGGTTAAAATGTGGTAAATTCCTCAGTTTATTGCGTGGTCCACCGGGATTTTTGAAAAAATCAAGTGAGTCACTGACCAAAAAAGTGAGAACCATTGATATGGGGTTAGCTTTGATATATATTTATATTCATCATTGCAAGACGTTTTCTAGTCTGTTTGTTTGGTTTCTTCAAGATTACCAGTGAGACGTTGTGGGGGGGGGGTACGTAACTATTCTATTATAGGTCAAACAATCTGAATTCTGAAAACCTATAGATATTTATGTATATTTATTGCAGTATTAGCTGGGCGATTAGCGATATAAACTAATTGATTGATCGAGGAGCTCATTAATCCATTAGTACACGCATCCCCCCTCCTCCCGACCTTCCCAATCTTGTATAAGCAATAGAAAATAAAACAGGTGTGTTCTAGCTTCGTAACTTTTCAACCACTGCAATATTCAAATATGGTATTAACAATGTTTTTTTATGTAGTTTTACTCACGGTTTCAAATACTCATACTGATGATCGCCATTTGGCCATTTTGCTAAAACGTATTTTTGTCTAAAAAATATTTTCCACGAATTAAAAAAAAATTATCTAGACATTTCCTATTTAGCGAACGAATCTCTAATGTTGTCTATATAACACCCACGTGGTCGTCATTACTTTTGTTTTTAAGTTACGCAGTAATCTCGCATAGATCTTCAGTAAATCAAATAAATTGATAACTAAGTAATAAAACTGACACTGATGAGGGTAATAATATTATTATACACAGCATATCACGATTGAAATTAGAAATAATTAAGTAGCCAGTCAGCCAATTTACTTATTACGTTGTTTTAATAAAATAAAAATAATATTCAATAAGAATTTCAGTCACCAGAATATTTTGCACTCGCCTACAATACTCACTAAACACTGAATTTAATTAAACTTATCTGATTTGATGATGATTTTATTTTATTTCGTGAACATAAAAAAAACTCGAGTTTACAAACATTGCAACTCATTAAAAGCATAGTATATCCATCAAAAAGTGAAAACACTGTATGTAGACAAAGAATGGACATCTTGTGGCCCAACTCAAACAGTTTTTATTGTCATGTCTTTTTGGGTTGTTTTTTTTCACTCCAGTGAGTAATCTTACCTCGTAAAATGGATAACGTGCAAGAAAAGGCTCAATGTGTTGTTTGGCTTGCAGAGACCAAGTCAGTGACTGTGGTGCAGCGTAATTACCATATGGGGTATGTTAAGGATATCATGTATCGCACACCTATAACAAGCATCATGGAGCTAAAGACCAGGATGACGGACGCAGCGAACGTGGACTGAAATTGAGTATCGGTTAGACGTGCTGGGAGCCACTAATTTTGCACACTTAGAAGTCTATTGACATGTCAATAAAAACTCTTTGATTTGGGCTACAAGATGTAGAAAACTGCGTGGTTATATTTCTTTAGATGTTAATTATTAAATTTTAAAATAGGAACGATAATTTTAGACCACCCTGTATATCCCTGTGTCTAGGTAGTCTACATTTACGTGAATTTAAAATACTGAATAACAGAATTAAAGAAGATACAAACCTATACCAGTGATGTAAAATACCTGGTTGAAATATTTCTTTCTAAAGACTTAAAAAAATTAATTTTGGCTACAACTATAGAACGTTGACCACAAAGAAAATATAATCAAAGTAATGCCTATCTTCTGATTGCAGTCATAGTCACACTGCAACAGAACATCTAGAAAATCGGTAAGTTTGATATGGAAAATATTGCAAAACTTGGAAGAAAGTTTGTACACATACTAATATAAACACCTTATCGCTATACATTAGATTTGACACTATATTTTAACCGAGAATTTAAAGATGAATATTTGTAACTATCAATATTAGAAAAAAAATACTAAAGCGTTTCTCCTTTTTTTTCTGTCACGGGAAATAACTAACAGCAACGCTTTTACAGTTGCAGAACGAAATACAACAGCTATTATCAAAATCTTTGTGTTAACATGGGTAGTCATATACAAATGTCAAGTTTAATTTAACACACTATTTTACTCAAACTACTTAATTGGGGGGGGGGGGGGAGGTCCAAAAACTTCCTTTAACTCGACAAAAATGCTACAATATTGGATTTTGAAGTACATGTATTATTCTGAAAAATTAACTTTACAAGCAACAGAATGTCATTCGGGTAGTTTTATTTATTTTTTTTTAAGTGTGGTAAACTTCTGTTTATATATTCAGGAATAAAACTACCAAATTTGAAAATCGGGTAATTCTTTAAGATACTCGGTATGTTTACTCAACTGAACTTGAAACAAACGTTGCAGCTTAATTCTGCCCAATATCACTGAAGTTCATAACAAAATGAATCTAATTTTTATTTCAATTTTTGGCCAGTCATATTTTTAGGTAAACATATGAAAAGTATTAATTACTAAGATGTGTTGGGGTTTGTGAAATCTTTCTCTAAGCTTTCACACTGCATATTGGATTCCCAACTTCTTTGTGTTTAAATAATTTTCCGACGGTTTTAGTGTAAAAATATTTTACTCATTTCAGAATATCATTTAGTGTTTTCACCTAAATTACCATTTGAAAACAATGTATTTTCAAATATAACCCGGTTCAAAGTGCATTCGTGGTTATGTGTCCATATAGCATTAATTAAATTGCAACAGACTTGCCCAATAGATAGTCTCCCTGTGACTCGGTAGTAAGTTTTTGGGTTTATAATGCTAAACTTTTGGGCTCGATCCCTGCTGTGCACACAGCCCATATAGTCCACTGTCTAACTCTGCGCTAAAACTAACAAACAAATACACCGAATGTTTGTCTATCAATATGCACAACTATTTAGTACTCATGTTTGTTGTTATTTTTCAAATTCATTTTGCTCCGTAATAGAAACTTAAAAAAAAAGTAGTTTCTAAGCCGTTGCTTGTTGAGTTTGGAAGTGATGAAAATACCACACCAGGTGGTGTATGATAACGGTTTCATTAGTTTCAATATACGTACATAACATATTAATTCTCTATTTTGATGACTATCAATGTCATCAAAGCAGGTCACATGTTATGGAACGTCAGTATAACATTGATCCTCATCTGAAACAACTTGGGATTAACATAACTGGAGTTGACTGTAGGAGTTATGTGAGGATATCGTGATGTAGGTGACACGTTCACGTAACTGCCCTTGCCTTTGGTCTTTGGCAAACGATGTTTGAACCTAAAATAAATAGGTAGTAGGTCAGAATGCATTCTTAGCCAGCAAAAAAAGTACTTAAGTGTAAATAAGCTTTATTTATTTGTTTACATATGTGACCCATTTTGGGATCATCGTTTTCTACTTTCCATTGTTTTGTCTGATAGTCTTTTTTCTTTTTGTCCTCGTGATACATGGACTAATATAACTTGACGACGCTTCGACCGTTGTTGGAAATAGAAAAGGATTGGGCAAATTGCAGTTGTTATTGTTTCGTAGTGTTTATCAACTGTTAGAAAGAACAGGATGAATTGCAGTTGTTTCCTTACGCAGTGTTTATCAAACATTTGAATTTAGAAAGGGCTGTGTAAATTTCGGTTAACTTTGATTCACAGTCATAGTCTTAAATTTGTTAGCAAGGGAAGGGGGATAGTACTGATTCTACATTTGTTAGTCTAGCAAGGGAAGGGGGGATAGTACTGATTCTGATTGTGTTAGTCTAGCAAGGGAAGGGGGATAGTACTGATTCTGATTGTGTTAGTCTAGTAAGGGAAGGGGGATAGTACTGATTCTACGTTTGTCAGTCTAGCAAGGGAAGGAGGGATAGTACTGATTCTACGTTTGTTAGTCTAGCAAGGGAAGGGGATAGTACCGATTCTACGTTTGTTAGTCTAGCAAGGGAAGGGGGATAGTACTGATTCTGATTGTGTTAGTCTAGCAAGGGAATGAAGCCGAAAACTGATTGTTCTTGGTTCTGTCCTTCGCTTTAACTGACTTCTGAAAGACTATGATCACATAGTAACTAGTGAAAAGCTTTTCTGAAACAAACATGTAGTACTAACATATGATAAGCCAAACTTAGTTTTGTATTGATTAGTTTTCCCACACTTTACGCGGCATTAAAATCGTGAAAGTTGCACATTGTGTTACATTATGATAAAGTACTCTATGCAGTATAATATTATGTATATATAACTTATATATAGAATTGTTATTTGGTCTCTAATACGTCACCAAGCATTAAGGTTATGATTTGTACGTGTTGGTAAAATTAGTCCATGGTTAACTCGCCACATGGTGATTTTTTTCATGGGCTTTGCTCAGAAAATCAGCGACATAATCGGATAATGTAACGTTAGTTTTGTTTATTTGTTGTTACTGGTTGACTGTAATATTATCTTTTAAAAATGGTTCATCCCCATGGTTATTTACTTTTGTTTGTTAAATGATATTATTGTTACCGTTTAAGAATGATTTTCATTCCAGTTTTTACACACAAACACATTTCCAAATATTTTTTGTTGTCTTTCAAAATTTTTAGTGCACACTGGAGGGATTAACACATTATGATAATAAAGTTAGAAAAAAACGACCTTTATACTCCAGATAATTAGAAGAGAACTTTTAGCCGACGTTTTTCTTTTGTGGCTTTTTCAATAGAAGAAGCTGCAAAGGCGAAACGTCAGTTAAAATAAAAATTATCTGGATTACAAAGGTCGTTTTTTCTAGCATATCCAAATAAGTAGCGATTGATAAAGCCACAGTATTTCTTTTCTAAAATGTGAAAAGTACATGTATTCTATTTTGTTATATTTGAGCAAAAGAAGACACACTTTCACAAAGTTGTATCAACCTGCAGGAGATTCACAACTGATCTGACGCCATAAAAGAAAGTGTGGTGTCAAAATGTCTGCCACGATTTTTACTTTTTGTTGTTCCCTCCCCCCCCCCCCCCCCCCAGTGGCACAGCGGAATGCCTGCGGACTTATACTGTAAGAAACCAGGTTTTGATACCCGTGGTGGGTAGAGCTTAGATAGTCCTTTGTTTAGCTTTGTGCCTAATAATAACGATAACAACAACTTTTTGTTGTTTTTCACATTCTATTCTTACTTTCAATTTTTCCCGTACCGTGGTGTTTGAGAATCGTAGTAAATAAAAAAAAATATATATACAAGTTATTTAAAGTCGTTTGATGTCGAGATTTGGTACAGTGCTTTTGAAATTATGAAAATCGTAGAATTTTCCGGCAAATGATGAAAACGTTTTGGTGAAACATTTAACCCATGTGTGTTTGATATTATATAAATATATATTTAATACGAAACTGGGCATGGTTTAGTGGTTAGCATGCCGAGACTGTGAATCTGCGTTAGGGCCATTGGGTACAATATACGAGTGAAGGACAAATTCCAATATTCAGTCAGAGAGAAAAGTGGCCCAAGAGTTGGCGGTGGATGCTGTTAACTAGCTGGCTTTCTACATAAGTCCTGACTTGGCATTTATTCCGCCTCATAACGCTGGGATCTTTTTTCTTCAGATCACGAGCATCCATCAGCTGGTAACTTTTACACTTTGGAAGTGGAGTGTTTTATATATCAAGGGCTTTAGAGGGTCAGTTTAGAAGTTCACAAAAGATCAAAACAAACGGATAGACAGACAGAACAGTAACGTGATTAAGAATTGACTGTTATGTTATAGTCAAGCATTTCGTTCACTGTTTTAAATCGATACATGTTCTACTTTAATACAACGAGTAGCACAAGCGCTTACGTAAATAAAAACACTTTATAACCTTAACGTAACAATCCCTTATTCAAATCTAAAACTGATTCATTCTCGAAAACTTTTTACACGAAAAAAGTCAGGTTTAGCTGATCACACACACTAAAAGAGAGTGATCTGTAAGCTCAAACATTCCAAGATATGTGCGAGTTTTATAACCACTTGGAGGCCAAAGGGCGGATCCATATATCTTATTTCTGACGTTTCCTCTTAACAATACCCTCACTAGAGATTCCAGGCATTGCAACGCAGCATACGTTTACACAAACAACATCAACCACAGAATTTATCACTTCATACTTGCCCCCTACTTACTTCATTCAATTTGTTATTTGCAGGGAGTCATAACTTCAAGTGATTCTTCAGTGAACTTTGAAAACTAAAACATTATTGAATTTCTTTTGCAATAAGTTTAGTTTGGATTTTTATTCCAATTAAATTAAGCATCCTCGAGACTCTGGATAAAGTGTTTTTATTATAAACCATTGATAAAATATATTTCTTAATTGTTTGTTTTAAGCACCTGTTAAAATAGAAAAATAACCATCTCTCCACTGCTGTAAAGCAAGTGTTTTTGAATATTTCAAGCGTTAAAATGAAAACTGGAATCATAATGCCTTAATAAAATATAAGAAGAACGCTGTCGAATATTTTATCCACTGGATTATAAAGTCAACAGTATAACGGACGAAATGTAGTCTTATCTTTTAATAATAACATACGAAAGCTCAAAGAAATTGTGTTGAAAGACAAAAGTAATACAGTCCTTGATCGAGCTGAAGATAATCAAAGTCCCCTGTCACTCATCACGCTAACGACTTCATCTTAACGACAGAGATTCTCGAGAGCTTTGCCTCTTTTGAACTGATTTCCACTTTCAGTTTGTTCAACATTCACTTTTAAGCCTTTTTTTTTCACATACTTATTAAAATATTTTCATAGTGTCGTCTTTTTGTTTTTTTTATTCCTCTCTGGTTATGTTTTCATATTAAACTTTCTATTACTGATTGATTGTTTTAGTTTATTATTCTTAATTTGTGATATTTTTAAAATACTTTTATAAATTGCTTTTCTGCATGACTTTGCTTATCATTGAGGGTCCCATTTTATCATCTCATAAATTTTACTTCTCTGAAAATATTATAATTATTCATATCATGAGGTAAATTACGATATATTTTATCTTTTTATTACCTTATTTCATTTTTATCTTTCTCAAATGACTAGTATAACTTGAAGTTTTCGTCTTTCTTTTTACAGGTGCAGAGCTGGAGTCTATCCGGGCCCTTTTTAATGAAAAGGAAAAAGAACTGACATTAGCTGTAGCCAAGGTGGAGGACCTCACGCGACAGTTGGAGGAACTAAAACGAGGTAATCATAACGGGCTTAGGACCTGTAACTCCAACGTATCTCAGCCTGCTGCAATGGAATTGGAGAAATTAAAAAGAGAATTAGTGGTGAGTACCATTGTAATTAGACAGTAGTGGATACTGGTATACAGTATACACACTTACTAATGTTTAACGTAAGTACCTATTTCAAAACTTAACGATAATCTGTAATGTAAAAACAAAACTTTGAGATCTCAGATTACCTGTTTACACACAGTTTTTACTAATTCAAACGTCTCTGTAATATGAGATGTAAGTGTATTTTACATTTAATGTTTAAAAAAGTGATTCGTGTGGTTAAGACAAAACCATGTAACCTTCGCGTTTTCGAAAGATGAACCTTTCTTCATTAGGGACAAACTGATGAAGAAAAGTCCGCCTTTCGAAAGCGCGCAGATTATAGAATTTTGTATTTTTGTCTTAAATTAATTTTTGAACCTACATGTTTACACAAAATCATGAATGAATTTCGTGTATTTGACAAGCGTTTTGAACCATAAAGTATGAATTATTATTATATTGTTTAGGTTTGTTACTTAAACAGGTAATATAAAAGTTTTTAATGTAATGGAAATTATTCTTGTTACATTTACCAATCTAACAAATTTTAACTTAGAATATTACACGTATTTCAACAACTCTCTTTAGTAAACAACCTTGAATTATTGAAATATTCGTTTAAATTTGTATATAACTAGGAATTTATAGGTACACAAACTTTTAATTGTATGTTCGACGGCTTTTTTAAATGAAATATGTAACGAATAAAAATTAACAATGTTAAATGAATAAGCCATTCTAAAATTTAATATAGAAAACTAGCCGCGACCCGCAAAACATTTGAGGTAGTTTTCTTGCCCTTCGCTAGAATGTTCCTTATTCTGTCATTTTCATACACGCCATTTAAGCTTCGCTGTTTTGCAGGCATTATATGTTAGGTCGATAAATCCTGGTCTATTTGGAAAAAAAACTACGCTGTCCGACAAACATACTAACGTAGACGTAACTTTATTTAATAAAACTACACGTAAAGTAAACAATAAAGTATAGTAATGGTACTTATAATAGTGTACAGAGGATGAAACAGTAATGAGCGTTCGATGTGTGACACGATTTTACGAGTTGAAACGAAGAAACTCACAAAAATGAAGAATATAACCCGTAGTAAAGAAAAAGGTAGCTAAAAGGTATTTATAGTAGACTATGTAACGAACCGAGCCTAAATTCTTGCAAAATAAATGTAAAGTAAGTTGTAATGAAGGCAAACTTAGCTGACTATGCAGAAACGTCTGAATGCGTGTTCACAAAGTGATAAGCATATGGTTTTTAACGAACTGCACATACGCATTTTAGACCTAAATAAGTCGAGAAAGCTCATATTGATTGTATTTAGTATAATGTTCATTTGTTTTAGGAAATTGCACGCGGGATGAGTGTTGTTCGTGTGAAATATTTTGCAAATAAAAAAACTAAAGTTGAAATCGAAGCCAGTCATCACAATGACAACATTGTGCCATCGTATAGCATACTTGTTGCATTAATATTTTTGACTAAGCAAAAAACAGATAAGGTGATTCTGAATTGAAAAGCCAATATGCAATCCGGACTCCTCGGACAAAGGCCTTTCTATCTATATGAGATTTATAGCGTTTGATTGAGAAATTTGCGAGAAAAGTTCCGGACAGACAAACACAAGCACATTATTTATTTAGATGGAATGTGTGGCAATATGGGCAACAAAGCTAAGGAAATTTAATGATAATAATTCAAGCACAATGAATACGCATATCGTTATAGAACGTTGTCCGAATCTTATAAACGTAATAATATCAATTACCGAAGTTAAAGAACCTTGAATATTTCAACTTAAAACAACAACCTGAACACATTAACACACAGTCCTAGACGACAAAATTACTATGAATAACACAAGACGTGTTTATTCTTCCCGCGGAAAAGTCAGATCTTTAATACGTTCGCTTGCATTCAAGAGCATTACCTTCAACCCCCTTCCCCCCCCCCCCCGGTATGTCTACGGACTTGCAAGTTAGGAACCGGGTTTCGATACCAGTGTGGGGTAGAGCAAAGATAGCTCATTGTATAGCTTTGAGCTTAACTATAAATAAAGAAACAAAACCTTGATAATCAGGATTGCTTTTTGGAGGGGGGAGGGGGTATTTATTTCAGTAATTACATCAACGGATCTATTTGAACGCTAATAAACTTTTCAAACTATATAGCTGAAGATAAAATGAAAAATACAATGGATATTTTCATATATTTTTCAGTAGTTTTATGTCTTTAATTTATTGTTAAATAACCGTAAAATGTGCATTTTAGGTATTTAATTTATTAAATAGCCGTTAAAATATGTATTATTATGTCTTTAATTTATTGTTAAGTAACCGCCATTGAAATATGTATCTTTGTGTCTTTTCTTATTGTTAAATAGCCGCCGTTAAAATGTGTATGTGTATGTCTGTTGTGGTAGCACTCCAATTGTTTGTATGTTTGTTTGCAATTAAGCACAAAGCTACACAATGGGCTATCTGTGCTTTGCCCATCATGGGTGTCGAAACCCGGTTTCTAGCGTTGTAAGTCCGAAGACATACCTCTGTGCCACTTGGGGGCGGTACCACTCCAAAGAAAAAGGCACAAGTGAGGCTAAAGGACTGTTAATAAATTAATGGTCTGTGGTACCAGGAACACTAAAACTTCTTAAGTTATCCAAATTAAATGATATATACGTGAATATTTTTTGTACCATTCACTCTGTCTCTGCAAACTTTCAGGTCAAGATCTGCAGAGAGAAAGTAACTTCCATCAAGAAATTAGTATTAATTTCCGGTCACAGCAAAGTATTTACTTAGATCAAACTAAAAGTCAAGAGTTAAACATACACTTTCAGTTTGTTTGATTGTTTATTTCTGAATTACCGGGAAAAGCTACACAAGGACTATCTGAGCATAGTCCACTTAATTTTGAACCGATAGACTAGAGGAAAGGCATTCGCCACCAATGTTTGGGCTGTTTTTGTCTGACCGAATAGTGAAATTTGGCCGTCGTTGTTATAGCGAGCGCGCCTATGACCCAAAAGTGCAAAGAGCGTTTTTGCATCAAATAGCATAAACCGTGAATCCTTTGATTAACAATTCGCGTACGTTAACCAATGGATCACGCCTGTCCATACTTCTTTTCAAAAATTAATATAGCACATGATGTAAAAACCTGTACACAAACTCTCTTGGGACTGTATTTACATTCAGAGAGATAAAGTCGTCTTTTATTTTTTTGTCGAAGTTTAAGTTAAAAAAAGTGAAAAGGTGACTCTGGTCCGAAATTATTCTTTTATCTTCTAAATAACTGTCACATTTGTGAGGGAGAGAGTTGTTACAAACTAATTTACTAGTAGTTGTTAGAGGGTTAACCCTTTAGATACATAGGTTCATTATTTGCTTAGTGTGTGTGTGGGTGGGGGGGGGGATCCTATAATTAGTCCTAATAATGAGAATTGCAAAAATGGAATTCCCAGATAGGCTTATTGTAATTTCATATAATTATGTACCATTATTATAAAAAAGCATTGGCTAATATTAACCGCGTGATAATTTTAGTTGTTTTTGGAAACCGAAAAAAAAAAGACAGTTGTGTATTTATAATCAACGAGTGTTTTGCTTAAATAATTAAATATTTTATGAACTTGATGCTCAGTAATCATAATATTTGTTTCTATAGTATCGAACAAAGTTAAATGAGCAGCAGAATGCACGGATTGCACACCAGAGGGAGATACTGTCGAAACGTCAGGAAGATATTTCGGGCATGGACCAACGAATTGCCGATCTACAGCAACGGCTCCACCGAAAACGAATGTTAAATCAACAAATTTCTAGCCAGGTTCATGCTGCTACTGTAGCCAAACAAACACACATGAGATCTGGTGCAACGAAAACGCACCCTCGGCCTCTCAACACCAATGTTGTTGTAGTGGAACCGTTAAAACATGCATCTGCAGAACCGGATCGGGTACAAGACGACCTAGATGCCCCGTTAGGGGGCATAAAAGGCGTCCAAGAGTTAAGTGAGTTTGCCAGTAACAAGAATGATCCGAAATATCAAACTCTACCATATAATACGAAGTTTACAAAGTATGGAAAAGATTACAGTAGTTCCGAGGAGAGTGAAGACGGATCAAAGCCGACTGAAGAAAATGGCCCAAAAAAAGGAATCACAGTTTCCTCTTCCAACACCCAGCAAGTTGCAACATCTCCCCAGAAGCAACCCATTAGACACCCCGTAATCCCACCGCCCCAGCAACATGTTGATCATCTGGTTCCACAGGTTTATGGTTCTACTCCCAGTACACTTTCCGCCCCCAGAGGGCAGATTGCTGGTAATAATAATGCCATAAATCAAGGACAATTGCCTACACCTAAGAGTAATTCTGTAAGTAAAATAGTATTTTTATACCTATAAGTCTATCTTTTAAATCTGTATGATAACAGATTTGATTTAGTATTTGTTTCATAGTTAATTAAATCTATATAAATATAATAGTACTGTCTGTTTTCTGTAACTACTTCACAGGCTGTAAGTGGATCTTCACCAAAATTGGTATGAGCGTTCATTAAGTCCATGCGGGGGGGGGGGGGGTACATACAAATTTTCAGTTTTGCGGTTTTTTACTACTACTTCGCGCCCTGTAGATGGATCTTCACCATATTTGGTATGGAGGTTCAGTGGATCCATAGGGAGATACATACAAATTTTCCGGTTTTCATTTTGCACCACTACTTTGCCCCCTGTAGATGGATCTTCATCAAAATTGGTATGGAGGCTCATTGAGTCCATGGGGAGATACATGCAAACTTGGGGTTTCACATTTTGTGTTTTGCAGTTTTTATGGACCTTTTTTTTGTTTTTTTACAATTACATATAAGGGAAACAACTTTCCGTGTTCTAAGATAACCTTCCATTAATCATGAATTTACTTAACTTCCGCCCAGGGGATGGGTACTCCAGCTAGTCTTAAATATTCTTATAATATATGTAATACTGAACTGTGCTAGGAATAATGTTTCAAAATAAATATAGCAAATAACACATGAATAGTATTTAACTTACAGTTGTATACTTTTCTTTCTTTTTTTTACATATTATCGAACGCAATGTACTCCCTTATCGTGTCTTTACACAACTCAGCATCGAAGAAGTTACACCTCAAAACGGAAAATTTTTAGGTATGTGAGTAGTTTTCCAATTGACCAGCAAGAGGCTAAAGAAAACAAAGGTTATCAACAGCTAGTGTAACGTTCAAAGACATAGTCCACTGCCTTTCCTTGTCTTCGTATGTTCCTGATGAATCTTTAGATGATGACTTGTAGCAGACAGTCCCATTTCTCCGCAAGGTCATCTCACTGTTCTTGGAGAGTCTCGAGCAGAAACCATACTGAAGAAAGTGGTCTTCCTCTGAAGGAACTCCTTCATAACTCAAGCAAAGTATGGGAGACATTGTCATCCATCGGGATGAACTGAACACCAATGATGCTGGTGTACAGCAACATTAAATGTCTAGGATCTCACCCTTGTAAAGCTGTCAGAGTGCCATCCTGAGACATTTTCACTGAAGTTGATGTCGCCTCACATCATGATGACCACATCACGTGACTTAACGATTGTGTACAGCTAGGTTAGCGTTGTTATAGTGCCCTTAAGATCGCTTCCACAATTTGGCATGATGGTCTGAAAAGTCAATAAATACAAAGCCTGGACTCGTTTCTTTGTGAAGTACACTTGCGAATAGTGTTGGATAGACCAAGTCGTGTGATCTTGAGTCTAATTTGGACTTTGGGTCAGTGACATTTTAATAAAGACTTTCACCAAACCAGCCTTTTTGGATTTATTATGGAAGTCTTGGATTGATGCAAGAATTCCTGATATTTTTAAGGATCACAAGATAGCTTCTATACTCTCTGAAAGTAGTCTTGGCAAACTTGTAGGGTCAGGAAATAGTTATATCCTGGGTTTGTTGCTTTCGTCTGCCACTTCCATTATTTTTTTCCATTTCCGTGAATTTTGAATTGCTTTCACCGAATTCACGTCACAATTCTTCCACATTTAAATGTTTTTCGGCGCGTGCTTAGGCTATAATGATGCAAAATGCGAGTGTTGGAGAAATGTGAAAATAAACTACGTGACACTGAGTGTCTCACTGGCAAAAGCCTCATTATTGCAAGAACCGGTAATTACGAGAGTGGTAATCAGCCATAAGTAACCAAGAGTGAAAACTGCTCACTCTTCGCATGAATCTAAAGCCAACTACTTCGTTTATAATTTTTATAGGTTCAAAAAAAATAAATATTGGGCATTTGTTAGCACAGAGAAGAAGTGACCTCAAGTGGTTTTTTGTTTGTTTGTTTGTTTGTTTTTCACTTTCAAAGACAATCTTCATTTGGTTTAAAGAGATAATTTCCTATTGGAATGGCTAGGAAGAAGCGTCACTTGGTTGAAATGTTTACACAATAGACTAACCAATTATGCAGAATCTCATCAAGGCAGCATCTGTAATCCCGGAGATTTCCATCCGACATTGTTCGTTTCTTTAAATTAAAGAGATGCAAAGTTCAATTCGGTTCAACGTCTATAAAGATTACAAACATTTAGAAAATGGTCGTTTTGATTAGATAGTGTTTAGTTTGATTACTGTACATTCTAAAGCCGGTACATTTGACATGGAACGCCTGATGTAACTTGAATTTGATATTTATTCTAGCATTAAGCTTCTAAGGGTGCTTATATTAACACTTCAATAGAAAGTGTAATGATATTAGTAAATATTAGACTGTTAACAGTATGTCAAACAATGGGATTAAATTCTTGGCATCAAACGAAAATCCAAGGACGCATTAGCGTCAAATCTACATTACCCTTATCTGTGTGAAACGACGAATTTCTGGAGCGAAACTACATTTCAGGATTGCGTGTACAACATATTATTAAGCGCAAATTGTCGTTACACGTTTCAAAGGTACAACTTGCAAAGTAATTACTGTTTACTTAAAACGCGTTGACCATTCGATCTGTATTGTTACATCGAAAGTACAAACATGCGCAACATTGTAACACTTATGAAATAACTGATTTCCAGCACAGGAATGGTAAACTTGAATTCATCCAAGAAAGTTTTTTTTTTTTCTTAATACAAGTTTGGAGCTTCCATATAGGTTTTTGTTTTCTTTTCCGAATATTCCAAGCACACATAAGCACGACTGAGTTCAAGTGAAAAAGTTTCCAAAGAGCAAATTCTGAGCATTTTTGTGAATGCCTGTTTTATTTTTTTATTTATCATGTTCTCGGCATTACCGAAACAAAGCGTGGAGTTCAAAATGTGTTTTTGAATAAAATTACGAATATAGATAAAATAAGGCAACTCTTGATTAATGCCAAATATATATTTATTTTTAACTACATATTTTGTTTACAAAAACTTCTCTTGTAACGAAACTCGTCGTAATTTCAAACAAAGTTAACAGTTAACTGACAAAATGTTTTCTTGTTCTGTTATCTATATAATCATTGACAAGGAATAAGCATTAACATATGAAATATATATGATTTGTATTGTATAGGCAAACGCCTGAAATGTGGCCTTTTCATTCCATAAGGCATTAACTTTAGTCGTTTCTTCGTAATCATACAGAATATGTATCAGAAATGATTGGCAACAAAAACATAACTTCAAATCACGATTTGTAATCATGGGGGATTTTGCAAAATATAAAATGACATACCGTTATTACATTTGTGTGTGTTAACCAGTTATGCAAAATGTTTGTATTGTTAATGCATGTCATATTGCTTAATGAGTATCAAAGCTTGTACTTTATGCTTAAATATTAGGAATTAAATGTATTAATGTCATTCTTAAGACTTTTCTATGGCACTGGTAAAATATTATCACATTTAATTTCTCTTACTATTAATCTAGCTGTCAATTTCGACCAACAGTAAACCGCCACCTACATTACCAAAACCAAAATCAAATATTTCGGTCCCAGGAAATCAAGGAAGCTTTCTTTCTGGTTCTTACCCCATTTCAAAAACAGATGTGATCCTTCCAATCCAGTCCCAACCACGTGCGGAAGTTCAACCTTTGGATAGCCCTAGACACAGTGGTTCGTCAGACGGTCGTCAAACACAAGAAACCAATGTCATTTACACCTCATCGACTACGAGTTTGCCTATCTCATCTTTCGAAAAGCCTCCCCCTCCGCCTAAACCTCCCCTCCCAATAAAACCCATGCCTCCACCTCGTCAAACCCACTATCTTGCTGAGAGTGTTTCATCCTCTGAACGAAGCTATACAGAAACAAAGTTAGATGCAGTAGATTCTGCCTTGTCTGTTTTGAAAGGCTCTGAGAACCAGGATAACAAGAGCACCAGCGGATTCAGGTAGGACTTCTCTTACTTGAAATACTTTCTTTTTCGTAGAATAAAATGTGCATATTTATATATTTGCACCACTGAACGTGACACATTAGGAAGAGCCGAAAAGGCTTAACTTTTGTTAGGCCTACCTTGCATTTGTTAACAGTGTCACGTAGCCTTGATAAACTAAGTCAAAAGTGTTCTTCAAGAAAGCTAGAAGCGCTGTGTGCATACACACACACACACACATATATATACACGTACTCGTGACATTACAGTTTAAATCACAGAAGCTTTTAAGGATAAGGTATGACTAGGCTGAAAAGTATTTTAAATATATATATATAATATTTTCGTAAACGTTTTGTCAAAGAATTAATAATTCTGTTTCTGATTACGTTTCAGGTACATATATAATTCAATATTTGTTTTACTTTTACAGCTACAGGGAGCGTCTATTGTATTATCGAATTGTGATGAGGTAAAGTGTGTTTTTCTGTTGACGCTTGAGGTTTTCCTCCCTCTTTCACCCTCACAGGATCACAGAAGCATGACAAATTGTAACAACCATTTCCCGCCCTTAACAAATCAAGTTCGCAGTCAAATCTATTGACAACAACAAAATACGATAAAATCAGGCTTGCTTGCTATTAACATTTCACTGACTTACTGAGTAGTGTAAACAGAAATATTGTGAATAATATTTTCAAAAACATTTCTGAGTGAGATTTAAATATGCTACAATTTTTTACAAGAATAGTAACGGAATTGCATGTGTAAAATACCTGAAGTGTTGCGTAGTAAAATGTGTATTATTTTCAAGATTTGATAACGAATGATCAAAAGGATTGTTTGCATATGTATAAATTAAAATTATGCATGTAATGTTTGTTGGAGGATTATTAAGCTTTCTATGTTATGATTATTGTGTATGTGTTTATAAATCTTTATTTTAAACGTAATATTAACATTGTTCATCAAGTGAGGCCTACGTTCAGTAATACAGTTCTGTTATTTCACTTAAGAAATATTTATATATCGTGTATTGCCATAATATAATATTTTTGTTTTACGTTTTTCGTTATGTACTTCCATTATCTTTAATTCCTAAATGAGCTATTCCGTAACACTTTTCCAGCGGTATTAAGAGATATCACAACTGCATTTAAACTGCGTACACAGATGTATTTCGTATTTATAGAAACCAGTCAATATCAAGGTATTTAGGAATCGGTTTATAGCATAAATAGCTTTGGAAACAAGAATTAAAAACTAAATAAAGAAAAGAAGGTAATTTAACCTTCTTTATAATGGTTGAAAATAAGAACCGAGAGTTAATAGTCAAAACAGGAAATTTTGAATAATGAAAATTGACCATTTAGCCTTCTTAGTACACGTTGAAAATAAGAACTGTGGGATAACAATCAAAATAGAAATTATAAATGAGGAAACTAGACTATTTACCCATCTTAGTATACATTGAAAAAAAAGCTGTGGGTTAACAATCCAAACAGGAATTTTTGAATAAGTAATTTATAGATCATTTGGCCTTCATAGTACACGTTGAAGTATGAACATTTGAATAAGACTTAGTACATGTTGAAAATAGGAACTGTGGGTTAACAATCAACATGGGAAAGTTTGAAGAAGTTAATTATAGCTCATTAAGCTTTCTAAGTACACGTAGAAAATAAGAACTGTGGGTTAACAATCAACATAGGAAAGTTTAAATATGGCTCATGATCTGTTTGTTGACAGGTTCGTCCACATTCCCCGAAATTTTCTGCGATAATGTAAAATACTTAAAATTGATAATTCTCCCCGACGTTTATTTACAACTCTATGTTTTTGTGAATTGCTGTAACGAAACTTTCATTGTAACACGATTATTACGTACCTGCACTGACAGTAATGTAAAAGTTATCTATTATGTAACATACTACTACGCCGTAAATACGTTTGTGGACACTTTTGAGCACTTATTTGAAATGCGTTACTTAATACTAATTTTCTCGTGACAATGAACATTTGAGGATTTCCGTCGTGGCCCCATAACTTGAATTTTTAAACCGAACAACTTAGATAAGGCCAATGACGTTAACTTGGTGTGTGTGTACACAGTCTGTATACACAAATTTCTTGGATAATTGTGATTTTTGTTTTGTTTTTCAAGTTGTTTATTTTGCTTTTAGTACCTTAATTACAATTTTAACATTTTGGGCAATACAACGGACCGTTCTGACGTTTTATATTAGGCTTAGATGCATAAAGTTACTATTCTAGTTTCTGAGTATATCTAGTTTGTGTTTCGCTGCTGTGCAGATGTTAAGTAAATACGTAGGAATCTATTACACAATTTGTGGTAAAAGTATACAGATAATTTAACTTTTGTCAATATTTAAAACCTATTATCTTATTTTTTGCCCACAGGTATTTAGGCAGATCGCAAACTGTCCAGCGTCATACTCATAGACTTGGTCAAGCATCCCTTGACCAATATGCCAAAGCGATGAATCACGTGTATCGCAACGAACATCCACCACGCTCATCACAATTCGAATCTTGTAACGTCAAAAGTACCAATTTCACTTCCAGTGATTCCACTAATGATAATCTGTGTGGTAACACAGAACAAGAACATAGAAGAGAAAAGCTCCCGATAAGGCCCAAACCACTTACTGTTAAAATACCACCAAGTAGTGACCAACCAAGGCTTAAAGGCCAGCAGTACGGGGGCACACAGAGACAAGGAACAGAAGGGGTAAATGAAAAGATATCTCCCAGTGTGGCCAATCAAAACTCTCAAAACGTGCACATTAGTATAAACCGACGTATTGAAATGCCACCAGCATTTCTGTTTCCTGAAAATGTACCGCCTCCAGCTGACCTAAGCGGATCCGTCCGGACAGAGGAGCGAACAAAGAATCATTCTGGGAATGACGTCACAGACAGAGTGATGATAGAAGCTGAAGATGTAATTTTTAACCACAACAGTGAGAAACAGGAAAGTATCAAGAGTCCACTAAACCTAAATGATCAGTTGGACCAGTTCAATGGAAACACCACTCTAGTCTTTGAAAACAACACTCGGCCAGATGGGGACGGAGACTCTGTCAGCACAGAAAATGATCAAGTACATGTGTCTGGTAGGTACGGCCTTATGTTATTACACGTTTAAAATTGAATTGTCAGAGGTAATTCAGTGAATAAAGTTGGGTTTATTCAGTGATTATTTAATGGAAACTCCTAAGTTATTTAATCGTAAAAAAAAAAAAACACCATTGGGAATATTAGCATTGTTTAAGTCGATTATTATGACATGAGCGGCAATATGTTGACTATGTTCAGCAAAGTGAATCAGATTTGTCTAAATTTTAGGAGTCCATTACAACATCATAATCTGATGTACACAAGTAAATAATGTTGTAAATCAGAATTTTTTCTTCGTATCACGTAATTTTTTTTCTTTACAAATATTTATTTTCATAATCCAATTTTCCATTTTAAACTTTTATTTCGTATTATTAACCTGAAAGACAAAAAAAAAACATGAAATAACAAATTTTATTCGAATTACAATGTTTAAATCGGTAATTCGGCACACCTTATGAAAGGTTAAAAAAGTTTTATTGTTTGAAAATGATATTTAGATCAGTTAGAGCCGGAAGTGACTCACTGGAGGATCCAGGGAGTGCACCCCCTCCCCAATTCACCATATCACAAGTGTGATGTGATCGCCCTCTATAATGCGAGATATAGAAAAGAAGAAAGACCAAACAAATATTTATTTCATCATCCAATCCTATCTGAAAATATTCCATCATTTGCTTCGGTCTTGTCGACTAAGAAAGGAACATCTGTCTTTCAGCATGTGCTGTCATCTCTTGACAAATTTCGAAGTTACAAACGCCTACACACACACACACACACACACATACATACATACATACATACATACAAGCAAAAGTACGCGTCCCCAGTGACGGGAATAGTTTAAGTTAATTTATCAAATTAAATTATTTCATCGACTTTGAAAAAGTTAATTGTGTTGCACTATTGGTTTCACCCAGAACCAAAGCTCTGAGCTACTTATATCGCCCACCGCGAAAAGTAATTGTTGAACATTTCAGTCATGCTAAGAGCCGCTCAACAATAACATACGGTAAATCTACATTTTTATTATTTAAGTTACGTCACGTTTTGAAATGTGAATGATAGTATGATTAATTCCTAACAATTTAGTGTAGAAAATACTGCTTGTGAAATAAAACTTGACATTAACATTATTCATGTCTGTTCTCCCGTCATTTCAAAAGTGAATGTTGAGCTTTGCCTGCGTGCGCAGCTTTTTAAACGCATCGCAGGAAGCGGCTGTCGTAAATGGGAGACAAACGAACACTAGGATAGACACCACGGTTCGTAATATATATAAAATATTTTATGAAACATTAATTGTATAAAAAAATTTTATTTTTAATAATATTTTATATAAAACAAACTCCAAAAATGTGGATAAGCCGCCAAACCCCTAAACTCATGGGCTGGATCCGCCAATGGAGAGACTTTGAAATACTGTATGCATTTTTTTTCTTTTACACACTACAAATAAGAAATCAAGCATTTAAGTCTTTCAAGATGTAAAAAATACATTTGATTAAGTATTTTGTATACAATACTGCATTTGTTTTTAACTGTAATTGTTTTCTCTTTGTAGATCAGCCACTGGAAACCAATACTGACGTATCTAACAATGAAGTTAATGGTTATGAACAGTTGCGCATACACAACAGCGCTGCCTTGCGGAGGGTGAAAAAAGGAAACCTAAAGACAAAGAACTCAACCAAAAACTCTCGAAGGGTTAGTTTTGATCCTTTAGCCTTGTTACTTGACGCTGCCCTTGAAGGAGAATTAGAGCTCGTGAAAAAGACTACAAAAGAGGTAAGAAATCAGTGACCATCCAATGTTTTTAGGCTTAGATGAAAAGAAATGGAAACGATATCAAACAATTTTTTAACCTTTCCGTAAAACGCTCGAATTTTGTTGTTTAACTGTTTGTTTATACTTTGCATATTCTTATTATCAAGAATATGTATTTTGTGTATTGTATAGAAAGTACTGCTAATGAAAACCCGTAACCCGTTTTTTTTATTATTCTATCAACCCCATCTAGTTGTAATGTTGTTGTTTTTCTAAAACTTGTCTTAATTTGAGCTGTGATTATTGCTCTCGTTGTTATTAATATTTGAACATGTTCTTGTATCAGGTGCCTAATCCTAGCGCTGCTAATGATGAAGGGATCACGGCTCTTCACAACGCTATTTGTGCAGGACATTTCGAAATTGTCAAGTTTCTTGTGGAGTTTGGCTGTGACGTCAATACCCAAGACAGTGATGGCTGGTTAGTGACCGATATTTTGTTATATATTTTTGTCAGTCTTCACATACTGGTAATATTTCGTAAATTACACTTTTTTTATATAGTTCTGTTTTATTTTTCACTATTTTTTATTCCTCTCCCATAATCTAATGCAATATTAAAATTGTTCTCAAAGGAATTGTAAACTGATATTTTTATTGTAAAATAGCATTGGTAAATAGGTTGAATTTCAGAAAGTAAGTTCTGTTACAGGACTCCACTTCACTGCGCAGCCTCGTGTAACAACCAACCAATGGTAAGGTTTCTCGTGGAGCACGGCGCTTGTGTATTTGCCACTACTCTCAGTGATCATGACACCGCAGCTCAGAAGTGTGAGGAAGATGAAGAAGGCTACGATGGTTGTTCCGAATATCTTTACAGTAAGTTGAATTATTAAAAAAAAAGTGCATTTTAGAGTTAACTCGTTAAAAAGTAAGTTTGAATATTAGTTGATTTGATGGTTTCATCTTTCTTACAGATGTAACGGTTTCAAATACATTTAACTTCAGAAAAACAACATTTTGTGTACTTGTATTTGTTTGCACGATTCAGTTCAAAAATAAAACCCTGACAAATGAAACGGGTATTAGACTATAAATCACCTCGGAATTGTTTAAAAATTAAGTACGGAATATTTAGTATCTGTGCTTTTTAAATATGCCGCTACAAAAATTACTAATTTTAACAGCAGTGACAGGGCAAGTTCTTCCACTCACTCCCAACTCATAGTATACCCTAACTTCACATTTCACTGCTGATTGAAGTAGGTATATTTTGCGAAATCAAGCTTGACCAACAGTCAAACGCCGGTAAATTCTTTTGTGAGCCAATCAAAATTAAGATAATTCATGAAAT
>NW_013668149.1:148481-150912 GCF_000517525.1 Limulus polyphemus
AATCGATATTTTTACTTTCATGATAAATTTTATGCATTTGGTTGTAGGCTAGGTTAACCCACATTACGTCTTTACTTTAGGCTTATTATACCAACACTCACTACACTTATAAGGTTTCACGGCACACACACACACCCTCACGATCCCCTTTCACCACGTTACAAAAATTGTAATGGGGAGATAGTAATCGACCTATTATATCTGGATAAATGCATTTCGGCTCCTCCTATTTCGAGAAATTAAGCGTGACGTGACACATTGGTTTTTATATAGGTTAGATATAAAGCACAAATGTCTATGTGTCTGTCTGCTTGCCCATTATCTAACTACTACTAGGTCGCTGGGCCAATCTTAACCAAACTTTGTGGGATGATAGTTCGGATCAGGGGGCATGTTTATAGAGGTGCAAAACCCCATTCACCCCCATTATTTCTGTTACTAAATATTCATTATATTTAATATAAGTTAACGTTAACTACATTCATAAATGGCACCACTACCTTACACCAAAAAAAAACTCAAATTTTCTATAACACAACATACACACAGTGTGGGGGAAGGGCACACAAACTTTTTATATATCTCAAAGAGTGCAGTAGCATTCTCTGTAGAGGAATGCAATGAAAAAAATGGCCGCCACTATTGCAATAATACGTAAACGCAGCTAAAGTTTTTACTCCAACAGCCACCATAAGGCTGATATGAAGACTCGTTTCTTGAGTTGTACCCAATTCCTACTTTGACCCTTGTCCTTTCAACTTCGGCTCGTAAAACACTTCTGCGGGAAACGATGTGGAAGGACATTATGAGCTGGGTGTTGAAAGCAGGAAGCAGAAGCATCCCTACCGCCAATATTTGTCAGCTATCTCATCCTACAAAGTCACCCTGACCATCATACAGTATATACCATGTTTTAAATATCTACATATTGAGTTTTTAAAGCTTCTACAAAATCTTTGGTGAGGTAATAATGAATACTGTAATAATACGTTATCAATATATAGTGTGAAAGTTAGGAGTTTTGTTATTTATAATAGCATCCACCCCCCCACATTTTTTAAAGTTCATAACACGGACAAAGAACGAGCTACCTCAGCTTGTGGACTATAAGTTTTTGGAATATAGAAGAATGGTTATTATTTTTGATAATTATTTCGGTTTCCTTTTAAGTATTTGATTTTTATTTTAGTATTATTTAAAACATTATCACGTATTGTAAAAAAGTGTGTTGGATGACTAATATTAAAAATGTTAACAGAAACATACAAATTTAAATTAATAATATGATGTATTTACAGGTGTTCAAGAAAAACTTGGCATCTTGAATGGTGGCGCTGTATACGCTGTGTATGATTACGAAGCTCAAAACCAGGATGAATTGTCTTTTAAAGATGGCGACATGCTCATCGTGTTAAGGAAAGGGGATGAACAAGAGAGAGAATGGTGGTGGGCTCGACTTAAAGATAGAGAAGGTTATATACCTAGAAATCTCCTTGGTGTAAGTGAAATTTCAGTATATGGGTAGATCTATTTTATGAAGTAATTCAAATGGTGATTATGATATTGATAATCATATGATACAACATGGCCTAATGGTTAAGGCGCTATGTGGATCGCGAGTTCGAATCCCGTTACCGAACATGATCGTCCTTATAATGTGACGGGTCATTCCCACTTTTCGTTGGTAAAGAATAACCCAAGAGTTGGCAATGGTTGATGCCTTCTCTATCTATCACTTCTCCATTAGGGAAGGTTAGTGCAGATAGCCCTCAATAAACAAACAAATTTTACAAGAATAATACTTAAAATACAGTGTAAAGTCGTGAATTTTTCTCCTCACCGTTAAAACTGTACTATTTTTAGGGTTATTTTTCTATAAAAACCCTTAAAGTAAGATGGGTAAAATCGCCAGGTGATGATTTTAACCTCTTTTTTTTTTTCACAGTTGATGGGCGAATGAAAGAGTTAATTAGCGGTCAAGCAGTTATAATAGCAGTTAATAATACATTATATGGCTATTGTAAGATGTTTTGGTTGATTTCAGATAAGCAGTCTATCATCACAATTAATTAGTCTAATATAACAGTAAAAACTTGATTGAAATTACAGAATTATAAATTTATAATTAAATATGTTGAATTATTTGGTAGTTGAAATTACCAAGTAGTAAACGTATTGGAATTAAAAGAACAGTGTGTGTCAATCAGTGCGTGCTCGCTCACCTGGAAGGGCACGGCATGGCCAAGTGGTTAGGGCACTCGACTCGCAATCTGCGGGTCGTGGGTTCGAATCCCCGTCACACCAAACATGCTCGCCCTTTCAGCCGTGGGGGCGTTATAATGTGACGGTCAATCCCACTATTCGTTGGTAAAAGAGTAGCCCAAGAGTTGGCGGTGGTTGGTGATGACTAGCTGCCTTCCCTCTAGTTTTA
>NW_013668149.1:151802-162195 GCF_000517525.1 Limulus polyphemus
TATATATATATATATATATATATATATATATATATATATATATCCTTTGTGCTTGGTTTAATTCAAACGATATAGAATAGCATTAAGACAGGCTTTTCAAGATATTCAAATGTGATTTTGTTTATGTATCTTTTCGTATATATATATTTTCAGCTTTACCCAAGAGTAACGGCAAAACGAGATTCTCAATAGCACCAAGCCAGATACACACGCCAGTCTCGTACAGTCTCGAACTAACCGACACTGCATGAGATAACGAACTGTTATTAACAAGTGCCACTGTCTTCTCTACTTCGGACATTTTGTTGGAGATGCCAGTTTTGCATTAGCTTTGTTTTTTGTTTGCTATTATTATTTGTGTATGAAAACGGATGAATTGATTGTACTTTATGAAATTACGGTAGAGTTGCTGTAAATAACTGTAAAATACATTCGTTATTGGTCATTGATAATTTTGGCCAAGTGTCTGTCGTAAATTAGCTTTTATTGATGAATTGTATTAATTACGGTTTTAAATACTGATAATACCACTTGTACGTATTGTTTGAATATATAACATTTTGTATATAGGAGAAACAAATACTATGACTCTTCTTCAACCATGGATGATTTGAAGTATCGAGTGAAGAAAGAATTTGTATATCATGTATTATACGAAAAGTTGCTATTTTCCGTCCATGTTTTCGGGTTCCTGAATTTATTAGTTACCGGTAGAGGGACAGGTAGAGAGCTTAAGCATTTTGTTATAGTTTACCTAGAATGGTGCTTGACTATAAGAAAAGCATTGCTAAGTTGACATAATATAGCCTCACAGTAGGGCTGGTTTAACTTTGTTCAATACGAAAACAAGTCTTAGCTGACTACCTTTATGTTTACGAAATAATTTGGGCTTGGCGATAAGAGAGAGAAATATATGTACTTGTAATTACGAATTGTATAGCTCGCAAAGCTATCCCCCTGTCAACAATACTAAATTATAAAACCAGTGACTCTTTTAAGACACAAGGTTTTTGTAAGATATTTTTTTAAAATATGAATACATTTTAACGAATAAGCATTATCGAGTTGACATAATATAGCCTCACGGTAGGGCTGGTTTAACTTTGTTCAATACGAAAACAAGACTTAACTGACTAGCTTTGTTTACGAATTAATTTGGGCTTGGCGATAAAAGAGAAATATATGTACTTGTAATTACGAATTGTATAGCTCGCAAAGCTATCCCCCCCTGGCAACAATACTAAATTATAAAACTAGTGACTCTTTTTAAGACGTAAGGTTTTTGTAAAATATGTTTTTTTAAATATGAATATATTTCTGTTTCTTGTATCCGACACTTATAATTAAGCATCCCCTGACCCCAACATAGCACTGCTTTATATAGACGTTATGTAACTTGGTTCGAATTTTTAAAATCTGTATATACCTATAACTGAATATGTGATTTCAGACTGTTGTTAGTTTTTATGATGATTATTTGTTCATAGCCCTTCCGTTAGTTGGTCATTACAATCATGATACACGGTTTCGTCCAATTCAAGTTCATATCGAAAAATGTTCTTCCAATTTTGATATCCATTAATGTTGCAGGGGCTTGATATTATGCATAAAAGAACATGAAGTTGTTGCCTGAATGCTGGAGTCTATGAGGTACATATCAGTGGAGAGCTTATTTTCTGTTTAACTTGAATAAAACATTCCATATTGATAATGTGTGGATGGTATGTTTCTGAATTTTTTCATTTGTATCACTGATTAGTTACTGTCGCAAGAAATAAAAAAAAGCCAGTTATCGAATAGTGTTTTTTCCAATGCATGTGAACCAAATATCAAAACTTTAACCTGAGTACTCTTAGACAGCTAATTTGTAATTTCTGGTAAAAAAATAGTTCTCTCAAATGCATTTGATTTCGAACTATGACTAGCTACTTCTCGAGAGTTCAGATAGTGAAGAAAAAAAATCAGAATCGCAGAAGTATTTTCATTTGGTACTTTTACATGTCGCAACATTAATCACATCAGTTACACGATCTTAATCTTTCTTGTATTGTGATTTCAATATCAATCTAGAAATACTTTAAAAGTCTAGAGGTTATGACTCGTGAGATTTATTTTCACGCACCAGTTATTTTTCTAAATATTTCGTTGTATGAAATATGGTTTGAAACTTAAAAGAAGTAGTTGGTTCGAGTAATTCCAGATTCTTGGAAGTTAGGTAAGAATAATGTCAATCAACTCTAGTTACGTACAAAAAAACTAAAGAATATTAACAGAAACCAATAAACCATGTGAAGGGGCTTTTCGTTGCGAAATAGACCGGTTGTCGAAAAATCGATTATCTTTGTAAACCTAACCTTGTTAGAGCGGTCTGATAGGTCTCTGGAACTTGGAATACAGAATTCTTGTGCCACTGGAGGGCTGCAGAATTATTTCTGTTCTTACAACTTCGATTAGTGAAAGGCGTTGTAATTAATGAGACAGAAGTTGACGCAATTCCGGAAAGCAACTTACAGTGATTAAACTGGAAATTATCACCGGTGGAGGATATTAATATTCAAAGGTTAAGAAGTTAGCCATTGGAGGCTCTTCGTGCCTGACACAGTCGTGAAAGGGAGTATACAAGTTTCCTCAATAATTTTTTGTCCCATTTTCTGTGAATTTGAATTTATTTTTAACAATATAATTATATTTTTACATGGGATAAATAAATTATGATTAAGCTGTGACCTCAATCAATGTAAAGAATTTCGCGTGTTGTAAATTACTTATCAGCCCTATAGAGCAATTCCTTTAAATAATTTATAATGCCAGACCATTGGCAAGTCGATAGTGCAAAATAAAATAGATCCTATATACAAAGCCAACAAGTACACTGACAGAAAATTCAAAGCTCTTCTCATCGAACAACTACGACCACAGATGAATATGTACAAAAGATGGCGCCTATAATTTTAATTATTTTATTTTTTATCCTATCATTTTGTTATTTCACTCTGTAATCTTAATAGAACTTTTATTTATTACAGGTAGCAGTTAATTCTTTCAACAATAAGCTTTACTAATTAATATATCAAGATTACGTTGTACAAATGCACGTTATAGATTCGAATTGAATTTATTATTTAAACCATTTGAAGCTTTGTACTGTCAGTTTCGGTTTGTGTTTTGGTGAACGCTCCTGAAGAAGCTGTAAAGCGAAACGTTGAGTGTTTAATTAAATAATAATATTTTGGTGTTGTAAGGTCGTTTATTTCTAGTATTAATACAGTTATACTGTTGTCCTAACTACCAGGTCTATTTCATCAACGTAATAATGTAGAATAAGCATAGATATCATTTAACAGCTTGGGCCAGCCCGCATGTTTTTTATTTTTCGTTAGTTTTTCTTATAATAGGGTAAATCTTTTTGTACAGATCTGCTTACAGTAAATGATGAAAATGAGTAGAAATTGCAGAATAAAAAGAAGACCCCTACATTTTGCCGAAAAAGTATACTAAAATGTAAAAGTGTCATTATGCAATCACGTTAATAGACCTACAATTTAATAATTATGATTTACGAACGTATGACATCAGAAGTGTTTTTTTTTCCAGCATCATGTGACCTACATTTACTGTGTACACATTTTGTGGGAATGCAAATTTTATTAAAAAGATCAAATAATTGTTATGCTGTAATTTTACTACGATCTAAGTTTCACGAGATAATGCAGTCTGGCTGCAATTTTACTACGATCTAAGTTTTCACGAGATAATGCAGTCTGGCTGCAATTTTACTACGATCTAAGTTTTCACGAGATAACGCAGTCTGGCTGCAATTTTACTACGATCTAAGTTTTCACGAGATAACGCAGTCTGGCTGCAATTTTACTACGATCTAAGTTTTCACGAGATAACGCAGTCTGGCTGCAATTTTACGACGATCTAAGTTTTCACGAGATAACACAGTCTGGCTGCAATTTTACTACGATCTAAGTTTTCACGAGATAATGCAGTCTGGCTGCAATTTTACTACGATCTAAGTTTTCACGAGATAACGCACTCTGGAGGTGATGGTTCACGCTTTTGAAAATATAAAACATGTTTTTGAAGAGGATTATTTTGCTTTAAAAACCTGATATTCAATATTGATTTTGAAATGTACTGGATTAATTTATTTCGATATAAAAGTTTGTGTTCTCCATGTGCAAACCTAATAATTGAGTTAAACATGAAACAATTCATCACGAGTTATTGATGAGCTATGAATAATGTACAGGAACATGCAAAAAATTTACACTTGTAACAATGTGCACACAGTAACTTATATTACCACAAAGTACATACACGTGTGAGGTTAACGAATGGCTTGAAAATTAGATATTCATTTCTTCATTTTATATTTGGATTGTTTTCTACTTACTTGTGATCTTCATAGATGACGCGGATATCGTAGTTACTTTACTTCTGTGTTCATGGTCAGGTCTTCAAGAATATCATGTAGTACACTACACTAAACTTTGTTAATATTACTAAGTTTGAGATGTACAGAATGTGGAGTTTTGAAATGACTTATTAAAACAAATCCAGTAGGTGGCGGCATGTATACCGAATATTTTTCTTCACTGTGACAAGTTCATCGAATTCCACTGGAACGTATAAGTGCTTTAGCCTAAAATAACGTAAAATGAATTACTTTTAGTTATATTGAGTGAAGATAACCGTCTGAAAATCTGAATAAGAAACTGCAATACAACATAAAGAGTATGATTTAATATAAACCTAATATTTAAATATATATCTGTAAATATATTTTTTTAATTGAAAATTGATTTGAGTGCCCATAACAACAAGAATCAAGCCATTTGACGTTTAATTCAAATAATTAAGTTAATCATTTAATTCAAGGTTCTGGTCACGTTATAATATTATTCATAGGATAGAATAAACTTCTTATTTTATGCCATAGGTTATGTGGGAATATCTAAAAACTACACCAAGTGATGAAATCCTATATCATCTTTCATTCCGGGGCCGAGTGAGGCTCAACGGTTAGCGTGCCGGACTGCGGATCTGACGTTCTTTGTTAGCGTACTGTTACCGCCACAAATTAAAAATATAATACACATGATATAGACGTTCCTGATTTTACTACTGACTAGAGAGATGACAGCCAACCAGCAACGCCTGTTGCAACAAAGGCTTTCTTCAGCTCTTTCAACCGAATAACAGGATTGGCTATTGCACCAAAAAGCATTGAGGATGTACCGTCTATCAGATATAATCAAAATAACAAATGCAAAAGTAGAAAGCAAGCTACAGATTCAATGAGGAGTTAGGATCTAGGTGCTAGAACCCACGACGTCCCAGATCCCATTACCACTCACCATCTAAAGACATATAAATAAAATCTAATATTATCAACCATCCTCGATTTTTATCATAAATATCACCTAACCTCCACTCTTTTTTTTGTAATTCTAGTAATACACAATATTGTATTTTTTAGATATAGCTTATAACATCATATAGCAGCATTAGAGAGGGCGAAAGTCCAATAGAGCCATATGCTCACGAGGAAGTTGACATGTTGCATGTGGGAGGTGCAGCACAACGTGGGCATCACACAATCATGGTCAGAACAGAAGACATCGATGTGGTTGTAACTGTAGTTTCCTGCACACACAAAATTATGTTTCCGAAGTAAGGATAGCCTTTGGTGAATGCAAACGCTTCACTGAGGTATCTTGCAGCACACAAAACTTAGGATGTAGTTGAAACCATGTAAACCAAGAACCCACCAATACTAGGTCTATACAGAATTATGTAGTGACTAGAAATAAATGACGTCTTTAGATTATTTTAATATCCCCAATGAATATATATATATATAAGTTTCTAATTCGGCCACCATAGGAGTTTTGGGGCGGCTCCATAATAGAAAATGTTTAAGGGGTATGAATGAATATTCATACTTTGAACCCAAAGTGCAAGATTTTGACCATATCCCTGGCTTAACCGCCCTCTTTTCACTCTCATTTGTTAAAATTAACCACATAAAGGACATAGTTCAAGTAATATTTTTCGAGACTAGTGCTGTGCATGAAAATTATGAAAGTTTGAAAAAAAAACAGAAATAACATTTATTAATTTTAGACCTATTAAAATATAATTATTGTTTTCATTATCACAAAACTTAAAAAAAACAAAAACAGAATGTACATAATTACAGAGTTAAACCATAATTATGGCCACTAACCAAAAGACTTAAATGAAGATAGAGAATAGAGATAGAGAATTTACTTATTTTTAACACGAATAAATAAATATAGAAACATGTTCGGTGTTTAAAACACTCAAACCGATCAGCAGGTACAAAGTTACTGTTTAACACTAATCCAATCTTTTATTATTTTAAAGCATTTTTCGGGGATAAGAGCGCACCTTTGGGTGAATGTTCGATCTCCTTTAATTATGGACCATATTGATAAATTCTTTAAGGTTTCACATTTTCTGGGCCAAGCGTGGCCTTGGAGTTAACGTGTCTCGTGTTTGCATTGTGAATCTGAGGATTCGAGGTTCACGTCCTGTTGCCACAAGAAAGAACGCGCTACACACTTTGGGTTAATGAGACAAGATTAATCCAAGAGCTGACGGTGGGTGCTCTTCACCATCTGCCCTCTCTGTAGTCAATCTGTACAAAGTTATGGCATCTCTAAGCACACAGCCTTTTGTAGATTTTTGCAAAATTCTAAAACAAACAAACTTTCCAAATAAAATTAGTCACAGTTTACCATAAGGTAACGGAAGCGTTCGACAGATGACATTTTGAAAGACATAGATGAATCGATAGATAGAAATTATTTTTGTTTTGTTTTTTCGTTTATTTTATTAATGTAGTGGCTGATAATGAATTTAGTTTATATAGGACTTATAAGGGTTCGATCCCCAGAAGTATCTTCGTATTTCTATATGTGACTAAATGTTTGTGTTACTGATGAAAACTTGTAAGTATTTCGTATTTTCAACCTGAATGGCACTTCACGGGATGAATGGCCAGCTCCACGTTCCCATGGTTCAGACATAGTCATACCTACTTTTGGACTGATGACTAAACTAGGTAACAGAATCCGTTTCCCACATGACTACTCTTAATTGAATAGCGTGACGCACTATCACAATTATAACGTAATTGAATAGCATGACTCACTGTCACAATTATAACGCTAAATATTTGAAAATGCAGAGTGAATTCAATAGCTTCTAGCGGCTCGAACCTAAGATCTTGTGCTATGCAGTTCGGTACGCAACCACTAGGTTGCGTCCGGCATAAAATCTTCTAGGACGTCAACTCACGATTATAATGTGAGAGGGGTAAACCTAGGCCTGTCGGGTTTGGATCTCTCTCATGTCCCTTCTGCATTAATAAAACCGTGGTTTGATCTTGGCAGGTAATCTGTCTAACGTATCCTTCCTGCATTAAAAACTGTGGATTTATCTTGGCAGGTAATCTGTCTCTCGTATCCTTCCTGCATTAATAAAACTGTGATTTGATCATGATGTGGTTGGGGACTAAGCAGGTAATCTGTCTCTCGTTTTCTTCCTGCATTAATGAAACTGTGATTTGATCTTGACGTGGTTGGGGACTAAGCAGGTAATCTGTCTCTCGTATCCTTCCTGCATTAATGAAAACTGTGATTTGATATTGACGTGGTTGGGGACTGAGCAGGTAATCTGTCTCTCGTACCCTTCCTGCATTAATGAAACTGTGATTTGATCTTGACGTGGTTGGGGACTAAGCAGGTAATCTGTCTCTCGTATCCTTCCTGCATTAATAAAACTGTGATTTGATCTTGACGTGGTTGGGGACTAAGCAGGTAATCTGTCTCTCGTATCCTTCCTGCATTAGTAAAACTGTACTGTACTATCCTAAGTTCCTGTTGTTATTAACTTCATCCTTGGGTGTTAAACTTGATCTTCTTTTAGCGGCCATATTCAACAAGAATTTGTGTTCTCCTTTGTCAATGATATCAGTGTTATTATCTTTGTCTGCTGATGGAATAAGTATTCCTCGATGTTAAAGATCTCTTTGAAAAACCACAAAGGATGTGAAAACATCGTGAATTCAGAACAGTCTTGAATTCACAACTCAGTCTTAATAATAGTAAACACCTAAAGACCCAGTGTATAATAAAAACATCACTTACAACATTCCTTGTGAATGTGGACTCCAATATATTGGAGGAAGAAGAAAAACATCATATCAAGGAAATAACGCTAAACAACGAACCACCCACGATAAAAAAGGGAGATAAAGTAAGCCATGCTCTTCCATTTAATTGATTACACAATCAGTCAACCTAACATAGAAGTCAGCAAAACCTGAATACTCCAACTGATTACACACTAAATCAACCTTGCATACTGAAGTTAGCAAAACCTGACTACGTTTCTCAAATTCCGGTTCTTCCACTACCGAGAGTCCTTCTCAGGAGTTCTCTAAAGACGGTAGCAGCAGCTTAGTAAGTTAAACGTAGAATATAAACTAATTAGTAATTGTCGTTTAATGAAGTAACTAACTACCAATTAGACACAGATGATCGTATAGGCTACTAACCATCACAACGATCATCTAGACTGCAAAGTATTGCTTAGGCATGACTTTTTTATTTTTCGCAACGTTGTAAGCACAAAACTACAAAATGGGCTATCTATGCTCTGCCAACCACGGGTATCGAAACCCGGTTTCTAGCGTTGTAAGTCCGCAGACATACCGCTGTGCCACTGGGGGGGCTTTTCAAAACGTAACTGGTGCTTCTGTTCGTTTCGTCTTTTGTCATTTCAAGTTAAGAAGTCTAGCAAAAGAACTTACTATTCAGAGTATTTTTTGCTCCATCAAATCATTTTGATTGATTTATTTTCGTAAGCAAGAACAACCACGTTTTTATCACTTCCAGGAATTGTCACTCCCAACTCTCGAGTTTTCTATTATTAGTTTTTCGACCACCAGATGACAGAGTATGTGGGGTATAATAATCACAGTAATGTGTTGACTTAGTTATTCTAAAAGAAGATACTGATAAAATACTTTAAGTAAAGGACCGAGTTTTGCGTCTTGTTTTTACGACTGTGCTTATAATTAGTAATAAATTACTTATGTAAAATGATTGACGAGAATTATTGAAGGATTCTAAGTAAATGAAATTAAATCAGACTATAATCAATAAACCAGAGCTTATAAGAGTACACTCAGATATGTTTGTAAGAATTCTGAATACACAACAAACGTACGTTTTTACATTTATTTTATTTTTAGGTATGCGTTTCGTAGGAGTAGTTAGCAAGAAACGTTTCTGCAGTGTTCTACGAGACAGGAGTTTTATGAGACAACAAAAGTTTTCACAAAACTCCCTGAGACCAGAGTTTTATAAGAATAGACAACAAAAGTTTTCACAAAACTCCTCTGAGACCAGAGTTTTATAAGAATAGGTAACAAAAGTTTCTGCAGTGTTCTAATATTCTTATAAAACTCTGGTCTCAGGGAGTTTTGTGAAAACTTTTGTTGTCTCATAAAACTCTTGTCTCGATAACAAAAGTTTGTTCAGGATCCTATGAGACCAGAGTTTTGTAAAAATAGCCAACAAAAGTATATGAGACCATAATTTTGTAAGAACAGGCAACAAAAACGTTTTACAAAATTGATTTTCCGATACCAGAGTTTTTGGCTTATGTAAAATTTCTTTGTAGGCGCGTGTGTGCTGGAAGGGCTCAAGAAGTATTTATAATGCGTCTGAAGCTTATAATGTATACATGTGTGTGTGTTGTTGTTTTTGTTAAGTAGGGATCGAACCTCGAGTTTTAGTATTATAAGTCAAGGGAGAAATAAAGCAGTTAAGAAAAATACTTAACAAAATATTGCGTAAAACAAAATCAGTAAAAAAACAAGTAGTTAAAGTATTATTCTTAACTTTATTTAACACAAAATGGAGATTATTATGAGAAATCTCTACAAACGTTAATAAAATCACGACCTATATCTTCAGGATTAACTTTATTAGCTCAATATTTCGCTATTACAGCTTCGACAGGAGCTATCGATACCCTACACATTCACTAATCCACTGGTAGGAAATCGATAGCTCTTGACGAAGCTGTAAAGCGAAATATTGAGATACAGGTCGTGGTTTTATTTATGTAGTTTGTACTCTTGATAATGGCCCGGCACAGCCAGGTGGTTAGGGCGCTCGACTCGCAATCTGAGGGTCGCAGGTTCGAATCCCCCATCCTACTAAACATGTTCGCTCTTTCAGCCGTGGGGGCGTTATAATGTGACGGTTAATCCCACTATTCGTTGGTAAAAGAGTAGCCCAAGAGTTGGCGGTGGGTGGTGATGTTTGTTTGTTTTTGAATTTTC
>NW_013668149.1:162933-170607 GCF_000517525.1 Limulus polyphemus
ACTTTACTGTAACTCGCACAGCTTGTCACCAACCTAGATTAATACACTGTGTTAAGAACAAAATACTTTACTGTAACTCGCACAGCTTGTCACCAATCTAGATTAATACAATGTGTTAAGAACAAAATACTTTACTGTAACTCGCACAGCTTGTCATCAACCTAGATTAATACACTGTGTTAAGAACAAAATACTTTACTGTAACTCGCACAGCTTGTCATCAACCTAGATTAATACACTGTGTTAAGAACAAAATACTTTACTGTAACTCGCACAGCTTGTCACCAACCTAGATTAATACAATGTGCTAAGTACAAAATACTTTATTGTAAGTCACACTAACTTGGCACCAACCTAGTAAAATACTTTAATGTATGTCACATGGTTACGAAACCAAAGCACTAACTATAAGGTTACACTGTCCACTAGGAAAATGAAGTATTTCCCACTAAATATACTACTTTTGCTGGTAATTGCACTTGAAAGTTAAGAATTAAGCACTGAGAAAACACTCGAGGATATTAATTAACTTTTAGGAGAAATATGAAAGCGCCGAGTGTTTCTTGTATTGAACATGTTCGCGGATTTAAGATGCGTAATTGAAACACAATGGAATTAAATGAAGTCTTAGAAAATCGTTAACACTTTATAAAAAAGTATAGAAAGCAAACATATATACTACGAAGTCTAAAAATGATGAACATATTTATAACAAGATAGACTTTGGTAATAGAGGACAGCGAATGTAGAGAGTCATACTTGATAGCGTATCCAACTTTGCTCACTACATATTCTAACGAGTAGGTTTTTAGATTAAGAACGACGTTATTTTATGTACTCTGCTGTCTGTCTTTGCAACTTTATCAATTAATGACAGACACACACAGAGATTACTGTTAAAATGAAGCTGAAACACTCCGTCACGCAACAAGTTTCCAACCAGATTCTCCTAAGATTCCAGGTTATTTGTTATTGATAATAAATATAGTTTAAATACTGCATACAGGCAAATTATTGAAGTTTTACTTCTTCTGTTTTTAAAAATAGGTGATTCTGTTAAAATTCCTCGCTTACGTATTGCATGGTGAAGTTATAGAATGAAACCACCCGGAGCTAACAAACCTTTGTAACTGTTCGAATAGAATAGACAGTATTGGCTAGGTTGATAAAGCACGATAGTAATACGGCACAAGTGGTGAATACATTGGTGAGGCAGGCCAGGCCGCCCTCCAGTGGCACAGCGGTATGTCTGCGGACTTACAACGCTAGAAACCGGGTTTCGATACCCGAGGTGGGCAGAGCACAGATAGCCCATTGTGTAGCTTCGTGCTTCCAAACAAAACAAAACAGGCCAGGTCAGCTGTATCAGAAATACACGGCTCCGTAACGTTCAAAGAAAATTATGTACATTTTATATAAAACTAGCAGAGACCCACAAAACATTTGTGGTCAAATTAATATATTTATTGCAACAGTACTTCTTTAAATACAGGATTTATAGAATAATATAAAATCATTCTAATTGCAGACACCGAAATCTATAAATCCACTTGTTTTAAGCCTAACATTAGTAAAGCCTTTTTAAAATACGGCCTATTTTCGATAAGTAGATAAAGTAACACTGTAACTTGTGTACATTTTTTTTGTTTTGTTTAGTTAGAGCTAAACTTTACCGTACTAATACTATCAATAAATAAACTTATAATTTTATTCTATGACCTAACGTTAGAACTTTTTAAAAACTTTGATAAGTTTTTATATCTTGTGAAAAATGTCAACTAAAATATATTTATATGAGCCTTATGTTTATATCGTTGAAATGAAGTTCGCGCTCACGTGCATTTAGATAGTAAGGTGCGCGTGCATTTTCAGAACAAACAATAACTGTGTGTGTGTGTGTGTGTGTTATAGCAAAGCTGTGTCCACAGAGTGGAATCAAACCGCTGATTTTAGCGTTGTAAATCCGTAGACTTACCGCTGTCCCACCGGGGGACCAACAACTGAGTATTAGGTGGTATGCAGATTCGAACCCGCGACCCTCAGATTGCGAGTCGAGCGCCTTATCCACCTGGCCATGCCGGGCCCAGGTTTTAGGACTAAACAGTTAATGACTGTATGTATGCTAAAGGAATACGTCGAAAACCATTAACCTAGTTTCCTGGGATTATAAGTCGTTTATTTTTAACAAAAGGATATTATGCGCTGCGATCATTAAAATCAAATCATTTTATTACACTTTCAACATATGTTCACATGCATTCACTTTAGCGTTTTTCAAAACTTCGCTTCTCACCATGTAAGTTAGTCTGAATACCGCTTCAAAAGAAGAGTTTAAAGCTTATTCAATACATATTGAATGTGGAGATAAAACTCAAATGATTTTATTGTTATCAAATCTTAATTTACCTCTCGTTTCCTTTTCATTATATATTATTATAAAAACATGCTCGCCCTTTCAGCCGTGGGGGCGTTATAATGTGACGGTCAATCCTACTATTCGTTGGTAAAAGAGTAGCCCAAGAGTTGGCGGTGGGTGGTGATGACAAGCTGCCTTCTCTCTAGTCTTACACTGCTAAATTAGGGACGGCTAGCGCAAATAGCCCTCGTGTAGCTTTGCGCGAATTTCAAAAACAAACCTAAAACCTAGTCTACTGAACTAAAATAATTTAAAAAATAACAAGCTGCTCGACATTGTAGATTAAACCACTCGCAGTGTTGGAAGAAAGAAAAATTTCAGCTATATTAATTAATTCACATTTATTTTTAAACATAAAACAACGACGTTATAGAATGATGCTATAGAGTACAGATCATTGTTTATGAAAAAATATATCGCTGCTCAGTTACAGTCTAGAATTTATGTAAGAGGCCATCCAGTTCTGGATTAGAAGGACGTCTTTATCCTGATTCTTTCCAGGAAGGTTGCAGCACCTGATGAAATCCGGAGGTTAAGAGGTGAGTATGAAGATAGTATGTTCATTATACGTGTGTCCTGCTAGGGCGTTGATCTCAGTCCTGTCTTACTGCATATCTCTCAAGCGTTCTTTTTATTTTTCATGGATAGTTCTTCCTGTTTTGCCTATGTAGGTTTTCTTGCAGGGTTGGCAGGTAGCTCCATAAACAACCCCTTCTCTCTACGTGTCTTGGAGAGTCCTAAACATTTTGTCATACATTAACGTTTAACGTGGTTTTTGTTTAAGGCGTATCCGTACTTTTGATTTGTCAACTGCTCCATGTATTTTATTAATTATGGTGTCGCTTAAGTGTGGCCTATTAAATAGTAGTTTTTTTTCCCTTGGGTGTGGATTTTGTGGTGCTTTTGTTTAGAATCTAGTCTAGTTGTTTTCCTCTTTTTCGAAGTCTTCAGAAGTTTGTCAACAGGATTATGCTGTAAAGGACAACTTAGCAATTTTAATGAAGAACAGTACAGTCACGGAAGTGACAAATAACAACATATTTCAAGAACGTTTCGGAATACATACATTCCATCACCAGCAAATTAGGTACAGAACTACAATTACAAAAAAAATAAGATTTTTGTATTACAATATACGTTTGTAAGGGAAACGACGGCGCTCAAAAGCTCTGTGTGTGTATATATATATATATATAAACTAATAAATGTACTGCTCACAGACAAATATTTTAATAGATAACATTAATAAAGTCGACAGAGATGTCATTTTAATGTCAAAATGTTGTCTCGTAGGCTGGGGGTGTAGCTAACTGGATTTCCTCTCTCTTGTTGACAGTTCTAACCTAAAATTAGCTATACCTGAGTTTGATGTCCTGGACCTGACCATTTTGTCCCGTGTGATGCACGAAAGCGTCGCTGGAGACCAGCCCACAAGGCCTATGCCCCAGATGTATTACACAGTGCCCCTGTAATTGGAGCTTCTTATTTCCGGTTAACACACCCGAACTTCATATTAACTTCATGTTATCTTCATCCCTTTCCTAGTGCAGTTACTAATCCAATGTCCATCTTTCCCGACTTACATCTAGCATTGATTTGTTCTAATACTTTAAATGCACTCCAAGTACTGAGAAGTAGTAAAGATTAAGCGAACTTTGAAGTAAATCTTATGCACATAAATTAGTACTACCGGATCTGATGATGTAAAGATTAGTCCTCACATTTTAGTGATCTTGGGTTGATTAAATCGCGAATTCAGGGCTAAAAAGTGCTTTTTAATTAATGCATTATACATACAAATAATAACCGAAAATTTTCTCAAGGCTATAGAGCTAGAAACATTGGCATATTGTTTTATACGTATATATTAGATGTCACATAGTATACGTCACAACTTTATCTTAAAATTTGCCACAGATCGCTTTATAAGTAAAGATTCTTGAATAGGAGACTTTTCAAAAAAATATTTAAGGAGAGTATAGCTAAGCTATTTCGCAATAATGTTGAGAACGTTTATATATATGTGTAATAATCAATCAATAAACGTGCAGATTTAAAAGGTTATCAGTAAAATTATTCTTTAGAAAATTTACGAAACCTGTTATCAAACAATATTGAAAGACAATACGATATAAATTCCAGGAACAATAACAAAGTAATAAGTGCAATTAAATATCAGCTACAAGTTAAAAAACTGGTTAAAAGAACATACGCAATCAGATACCATATAAATTTCAGAAATAATACCAGAACCAAAACAGTAGCCTATTTGAAATGTTACTAAAGGTAAACGAAATATATTTACCTTTTTTTTTTTCGTTTTATTATTTGAATGAATATATATAGTTTTAAATAAAAGATAATTCTTAGTTAACGCTCTACACTAGCTGTACTTTAAACTCGGGCAGAGTTCATTTACCAGGGCGTCTCCGGGTAATATAATGCATCAACAGCCACTAGTTCAATTTACAAAAACGAGGACGTTTTCATAAAAAGCAGCTTAACCCAACGAATTAAGACGCGGAGTGTTTTCGAGGTTATTCTTTCAATTATCATATAATCGCCGAATACCTAACAAAAATGCTCCCTTGTTTGTTGTTAAGTGCAAAGCTACACAATGGCTATCTATGCTGTGCCTACCGTGAGTATCGAAACCCGATTTTCAGCATTATAAGCCCTCAGACTTACCGCTGAACTAACACGGGCTTTTTTACCCTAAGGGTCTCGGTGCGCCATATTTAAAACTGTGTTCATAACCCCACTCACAAGCTTGATCGGGTATTCTAACAAGGTTTGTTTTCGGGTACGAACCTCCTTGGGTAGTTATAGAAATAATTGTGTATCATGAGGGGGCGTTACTTCTGTAATAGTAATTTAAAAAAACAGAGATAACCTAAAGACTGTTCTAGAGTGTATCATCTTAACTTCAAATCATATATATATATAAGCATAAATATGGTTATGCACTTTTTTATTTGAGTAACACTAAAGTTTCCAGTTAGGCTTTAGATCTAATTAAACAATCTCAAATTGTATGAACTGAAAATCAATGGCACATCTAGACCCCATTAGGTCCGTGGATCAGAATTACGTGGGGGTCATTAACCAAGGGACTGGGAGGAGAGGGGGGCACGTATAATGGCTGGAGACGGCTTGAATGGGTAATGAAGAAAAACTTTAATATAAGTTTAACATAACAGCAAATGTACAACGTTTCGACAAGGTTTTGTCATCATCAGGGGGCACGTATAGTTTATCCAGCCAGTAAGATAGTTGAAAACGAACATAATTCTCTTTTGTGTGTGTTTGTTTCTCTCATACATTAGCCTAATCATCTTAGCTTCATTATGTTGTTCATTCTGGGACTGAATTTTAACTTCAGGCGTATAACGTTTACTATCAGCCCTAGCGACATTGTTCCTTATCACTCTCTTGTTTATCTGCTGTACTTCATCTAGTCTGCTGCAGACGATGAATGATAGTTTTAGATGCAGGATGTCTTAGAGTTTAGCGTCCGTATTTGCTTTTAATTTTAGAGATCTAATTTCATTTGACATTTGAGTTCAAAAATCGATGTAAAACAGCTGGCAATGGTAATTTTTCTGTGGTAAAATTGAATTTTATTAGATTCAAACTGTCACATATTCGCTTAAAATCAAAATATAAACGAAAGCTAAACTCAGTTTTCCACCGTCATTCACACGTGTTCACATTCTCATCCTCGATATTTTTGTTTTAATAATGGGTTTCAAACCCATTATTTTCGGATGGCTGATAAGCTTTCGATAATTAAGTTGAAAATAAACCTGCATAAAACGTCTTTCAACTAGTTAAAAAGGTGGGCCTTATAATTATTTCCAAACACATAATTTATCTGTAACTGTTCCCGATGTTTTAAAGTAAAAAGTGATGTTACTCAAATTACTCAACATTTCGACATGTTGCTATAAAATTTTAACATTGTTGTTTCTCTACGTTCTGTACATAATGAGTTCTTCTTTTTCTATAATGTCATCTAAGGTAATACTTAGATTTCTTGTTTCCAACAAATTCTATGCCGATAGATCTTGGACTTCTGGTTTTATAGACGGTCGAACTGGTGTATTAAAGTGTTATACTTGTTGTTAAACAAATGTTTAAACAACTCTACTTATTCAATTTATAGACGGTGTTTCAATATTATCATTGTTTATAATGTGGAGAAACATACCACCAATAAAAGCACTAATGACTAGGTTTGCTCTAGTTTAAAGATAGGCGTATCATGAACCTATCTTAGGAGATATATAACTGGAAATGTTTGGACAAGTAAGAGTCCATTTTAATGGTAGAATAGGTTCAGGCTTTGGCAAGTTAGAGCCTTTAATAACTTCCAAATCATAAGAGACATAGGAAAACATTAAATCAGCACAGACTATTTCTGGTTATGACAGTAGTGAATATTAAAATAGTATACTTTTAATTTGCTAGATGTTGAGAGAAAAATCCAAAATGGCAACTCGTTATGGTGACAGATTAGATAATCCAACTAAAATAGTGTAATTTAATAGTTCTGTCAACCATTCTGTTACAGACCTAGGTAATTTTTCATAAGGTAACATATTTAAATTCGTAATGACATCTTTCTCAAACTTTTAGATGCTGTTAGATCAAACCCTACATTTTTCTGGCGTGGTCACCTTTCTTTTGTAATTTTCCACGTAAGCCTAAAGAGAAGCTGCTATGGGTGGACAGCAGTCACCAAAGTATAGGAAAAACAACTGACCACACAGAGTAATTTCTAGTAAATGGTGTTTAGAAATGGTGAGTGTAATATTTGACTAAACCGTTAGCTTCATTGGATTATTCTTTGGTTTCTTGGCTGAAATCACATTAGATCATTTCTGGCAATTTCACTATCAAGTCTAAATTCAAACACCTATTATTAGACTTATGAATCTTTTTTTTGCATAAATGCAATATTTATTGTTAATTATAACATGATGTGTCAAATTTGTTTTCAAAAATGTAACCTAATAATCAAAAAATACTGAAAAACCCTTTGATACTTTGCTGCACTTCTGCTTAGCCCGAAAGTTAATGAGATAGCAAATCATGTGCCCAGATGACGTATAGGGAGTCCTACGGGAAGAGCTGCAGTTGTCATCCTGCATTGAGTTAAACTGTTTTTTATAGTAAAAGTCGAGATGGAGTTCAAGGATGTTCATAATAAGTTTGACATTCAACCTTATCGATCTTCACCTGACAACATTAGTAGA
>NW_013668149.1:170844-175152 GCF_000517525.1 Limulus polyphemus
TCGTGTAGCTTTGACGCGAAAATTGAAAAAACAAACAATTGATACTTTGCTGCACTTCTGCTTAGCCCGAAAGTTAATGAGATAGCAAATCATGTGCCCAGATGACGTATAAGGAGTCCTACGGGAAGAGCTGCAGCTGTCATCCTGCATTGAGTTAAACTGAGATGGAGTTCAAGGATGTTTATAATAAGTTTGACATTCAACCTTATCAATCTTCACCTGACAACATTAGTAGAACTGAATATATTATCCGCAAAGATTCAAGATAATTATACGTTTCAAGTTATTTATAAAACAGTAAAGACATATATATGTTTTAGACATTTCAATACCTCTCCTCTATTCATTTACTAATCACCAGGCGGATCAGCGCCAAGTTTACGGACTTACAACGCTAAAATCCGGCAATTGTATATTAACCAAGAAATTTCATCTTCGGGTGGCTGGCTGCCCCTGACAGCAACCCTAAAAGGAGAACATGTTCAGTGACGGGATTCGAACTCGCGACCCGCAGGTTGCTAGTCGATCGTCCGAGATTAGGAAACATATCCATTTTACCAAAATACATTTTACCTTAGTTATAAGTTTCTCACTACATTTATACAAAAATATGTAAATTTGATTTGCAAATACGAGAACACCCCCCATTCTTCTAATGTTTCTCAAACAAATATACAAAATATAAAAGTCATAATTTCATATCTCCATAGATTTGCGTAGATGCTGACAACTTTTATATTTAGTTCCTGATAAGAAACGGTTTTCCAACATATATTGTACTCCGTTGGGACGGCAGTAAGTTTACGGACTTACAATGCAAAAACCGAGGTTCGATTCCACGCGATTGACATAGCTGATAGCACAATGTAACTTTGTCTCAAATAAGCAAACAAACCAACATATATTTCAAGAAAACTTTACAAAACTCGAAATACGATATTCAATCTAATTTTTCGTTCGTTTATTCTGTCCCCTGTCAATACATTTCGTAGTGAAGGTGATTTAAACATTTCCAAGGACTGGTTTGATACAACGAAGTCTTCGAAAGGTGTTGATCAATTTTTTCAACTGGTCTAATAGCAGATTGATAGTATGATGTCTATAGTTTAAAATATGTGTACTGACAGTATAATAATCCAGCTAATTCACATAAAGTATAGAAAGATAAGCAGGCTGATAGGATGGTGACTAGAATTTAAAATACGTGGATTGACAGTACCGGAATCTAGCTAATCACATCAAGTCTAGGAAGCTTAGCAGGCTGATAGGATAAGAATAGTTAATGTTTAGTAAGGAGTTTAACTGAATTAATAGGATGTTTCACGAATTATTTCACGTAAAACTGGTAATTTTACCGGTTTTATCAAAAGTATTCTGAAGACGCAGATTCCGTTTCAACCAGGAGTAGTAGTAGTCAAAGAGAAAAATGACCTTAGCGTTGTATTTGCATTTACATAAACAGAACGAAATTTAATGGTGGCATATTATTAAAAGCAATTACTTTAAATTATATCATTGTTTTATCTTCAACTAGTTCTTAACGGTATAATTAGTTTAACGTTAATGTCAAACACGCTGTGCCATGTTTTCTTGTTCAAATAATCTTCTAAAAAAACATATTGGTTAACAAATGTTTAATGTTGTCATTTTCTGGATAAAGTTTCAATATCTTCTCTATTTGGTGTTGGATGAAACATAATTGAAAGCAAGACAAATTATCAAATCATTAAATGAAACATTTAATAAAATACAGTAACATTATATACTTCAATATTCAGGTTGTGTTCTAAATTAACAAATCTCATTTGGCTTTGAATAATTGCTTGTACATGTTTGAAAGACAAAATCATAACAAGAAACCTCATGCTGATATCATTATTGTTTCTTATCAAGCTATAAATAATTTGTAATAATATTTTTTTGTTTACTAGTTTTGACAGTTGCTTGAGATTTGTACCTGAAGTAACATTGAACTAACTGCTGTGTCCACCGCGGGGAATCGAACCCGTATTTGACTCTAAGCTTCATAAGTATGTCAATGTCACTAATGATGGGGGAGAGAGGAGGTTTCAATGTCGGACTGCTAATTTTTTCAGAAAATTGGTTTTGTAGCCTTGTGTTGTGTTTATCGACAGAAGAGGACACCACCTTACTATGTTTCATATTTAATAAACAACTGCCGACTACTTTTCCTGCCATAGGATAAAATGAAAAGCTTGAAATTAATCATTTTTTCCTTTATATATACATATATATATATCTTACAGATGCTAAAACCAAAGCTAAGTCTGTAAAACATTATTGTTCATAATAGAGAACGAGGAAGGCTGTCTTATTAGCGACATTACTTTTTCTACTTTGTAGTTCACTTGAAGGATGATTGATAAGCGTGTTTTTAAATAAGTAGGTTTTTATTCGTCTCAGACTGTTTGACAAATTCTAAGGCGGAACCATGACTCACAGGGGCTTGACTGGTAGTTTTTTGTCGTTTTTTCCCCATTTCTAATGATTTGGACATATCTTTTTTGGCTCTGTCTTGCAGGTTTGTGACAATAAGTTGGTTCACAAAGGTATTGTTCACAAAGACGTTATTCACAGTTATGCACAGGGGTAATATTCATAGCGGTATTAGTCACAGAGATATAGATTTCACAAGAGATATTTATTTGTATGAGTTCGTTAGGTGGTCTAGTTACTAGAACGTCTAGGATAGGGAGCGATCCGTTGGACTCCATCTTGTACGGTAAACTATAGAATATATAGATGTTTCGAGTAGAATCGTGTTAAAAACTTTATAACAGTACCAGCCCCACGTGGCCAGATAATAAAGGTTTCGTTTTTCTCTACAAATTGCTATCTATTTAGCTGTCCATCTTTTTCAAAAACACTATTAAATTATAAATACTTGAAAAAGGTTTAAAAAGTGTTTATTCCCGTGAATCAATTGCCATTTTTATTGTTCCACAAAGAATTAGGAATATACTAGATTTGAGAATAGTTGTTGTATGTATTGCAGATTTCAGAACAATGGATTCAGTGTCACAATAAATTCTTGATTTCTAGTAAACATTTGGATATCTAGATTCCACCTGTATAAGCTGGCGTGGGCGCGTAGAAATGTTACAGCGATATTGTTCTTATTAGCTATAAGGAATAACCTCATGTTCCTGCTAACCCTAACAGGTGTGAGAAGGCCTTGATGTTACTGAAATCCAAGAGAAATGTAGAAAAAAAGATATCGTTACTACCTTAAGTGTGCGCAGAAAAAATAAGGCATTCTTATTGTTCCACGTGATAAGAGAAGAAAACCATGCTTTTTATTGTTGTCCGAGACAAAAAATAAATAAATAAACCGTTAATAAGTGTAGAAAAATATGTCTTGTCATTGTAACTATTGATAATTTTAGAAAACATCATCGTGTTATTGACACATTCCTTATGATAAGTGTAGACGAAAAGTGCCACTTTTATAACTCATGATAACTTAGGAAATACTTGCTGTTGTTGTATCTTCTGAGAAGTGTAGAAAAAGTACGGTGTTACTGACTCAGTTCTGTGATAAACGTAGACAAAAAGTGGTTATTGCCAATCATTATGAATGTAGGCAAGAAAAAAACGTGTTATAAGAGTTTATTGTGCATGAACAAATGATACAGTGAAATATATAAAAGTGGAGTAACAAATATATTGTTTAATCCTAAAATGCTATTTCAAAATAAAGTAATTCACATCTAATACTAGGATACCAGTGGTAGCAGCGAGAATATCAGCTATAATTAAAATGAAACTCTAAAATGTTAGACAAAAGAATGTGTAAATAAAATAATTCCAATTAAGCGTACTTTAAGATGTTAGACAAGAGACTGTACACAGAAAGTACCTTTAAATTAATTATTCATATTTTTAAAATGTTAGGCAAATTAATACTTAGGTAAAGTGATTTTAAATTTGCATAAATATCATATTTATCTGCATTATTGATATTATCGCAAAACATGTTACTTGAACTACATTGCTATATAAAAGCGGGGTAACAAATATTTTGTTTAATCCTAACAAACAATTAGAAGAAGTTGGAAAGTAAAATAAATGATGATTGGACAAGACACCTACCTGATAAAGGAGATAGCAGAGACAAACAATTAGAAGAAGTTAGAAAGTAAAATAACTGAAAAATAGGCCAGATATCTGATTAAAAACCTCCAATGGTAATGAGCTATAAGTGAGAGGACGTTTGGTAGAAATGAACAAATGATACAGTGAAAAATGCTAAAGGAGATAGTAGAGAGGGTAGGTGTCTTGTCCAAT
>NW_013668150.1:0-3680 GCF_000517525.1 Limulus polyphemus
GTTCTTGTATTGCTGCCATCAAATCTGCTAAACTGTAGTTTGATTTGCGGCTTCTCGTTTCCATCTTCTCTTTTTTCTTTTTCTTCTTCTTCTTCTTTTTTTTTAACCCACTTTCTGACACCAAATTGTTACGTCTCCGTTTGTTAATTAACTTTCCGTAACTTCGTTCCGACGAAACGTTAGCAACACAAGTTCTTTACTTAATAAAACTGGTTTATTCTTTCCGAATATAACTTTACCGATACACTCAACTTCAACAATCACGCTAAACGAACGCTATAACAACGAACGTGCTCAATAATACTTCTGACTGCAGTTCAATTACTCACTGTCTACACACACATTACCTTACCTTACCCTGTCACGTTGTCACCCTCTTTTATATACCCGACTACCCTATATCTAGTAAATACTAGAGCATTCGCCAAAGTACAGGATAGTTCTAGAAACTAGAGGGCGCCACACCAGTCACGTGACCTCGATCACGCAACATTATCATATTTGTCAGTTTTATTAACGATATCACAAGAATGAGTTACTTGTCATTTGGCCGCATTTGTGTATGATTATGTGTATATTATTATTGACAAAGCAGTTATAAAGATAAATTACTGAAGAAAACAGTAAATTGGTAAGTTACTGCTTATGCTTGATATTTAATTAGCGTACGGATGTTTTTAAAATCGCGGGTACATATGTATAAGCGTGTACTAGAAAGTATATTAAAAACATCACCTGTTTGAGTTTTAGTTCATAGTCTTTACCAGGTTCCAACAGTACACCATCAGTAGTGGTAAATTCAGGTATGTAGTTCTTGTGGTGAACAACCAGTTTAACCTCCACTTTATCAGCTAAGACTTCATCTGGTTCAAAGTTGACTAGCGCCCAAAATTCTGTTTTAACATTGAAGTGTAGAGACACACACAAAAAAGAAATTAGACTATTATTTATAAAAACATGTTGAGTTTACATATTATCTCAGAGCATTTAATATCTTAAATACATTTAAATAAATTATAGCAATACAGACTCGTAACGTAACAATTCGCGGGTATTCTTACACATACCGAGAGACTGTGATAATTCCCGTTCGAAAATATGACTAACACTTTTTTACAACCATAAACACGAACCTGATCTAGCCCAGTGGATCAACTATGGCATTGAACTAAAGGTTTCCTGGGTAATAGCTTGTAGCAGACAAAAAAAAAACAATAAATCTGAACTGAGTTTTTCACACACCTGAATTTTTTTAAATCCGCAATGGACAAATTAAGTGAAATACGGGAATATATTATATGTAAGAAGACTTCTGTAGTTTATTCACAGATGCTAATGAACTGTGTTTTCTAACTAAATAGTTAAATACAATCAAACAAATGTGCTCAATGTTTACTTAGAATTTTAATGATATTAACAACATCGATATACTTGTTATTTAATGCTATAATGAACTAAGGTAGACTCTTATTAGCCTTACCGATAACTCACAAATTATTTATGTAAGACGTATAAATAGATATGTAGTAGGGTAAGATAGCAACGTCAACAAATGTTGTCATACTCATATGATCATTACACACCACAGAAAGGATATAGAGTACAAAATATAGAGTATGATGTTAATATTAAAATATTCTGTGAGATTTTTTTTACTCCTTGAAAAATATATTTTGACATGGTTTAATAAGAGTGTGTGTGTGTGATGTTAGTCGTTTCTCTGCAAGTTTGGGAAAAGATGTATTGAGATTTAGAATATGTCATTTTTAATGATGAAAAAAAATAGCTTTTGGAATTTAAGCCGCCACTTTTGATGAAATTGTCTTTAAAGGCTGAGCAGCTTAGAATAAGGGATAGACTTTTTAACATTTCACGAATGATATTAATGAAACATATTTCTTGTATTTTGTTTCATCAATTTGCATTCATCTTTTCCAATTATCATTTCTTTTGGAAAAGTATTTACAAAACAAGTATTCTCAGTTTCTTGATTATTTTTATGCATTGTTCAGCTTTTTATATAACATTTATAGATAAAATCTACTTATAAAAATCATTATTTGTTTGTTTGTAATTAAGCACGAAGCTACACAATGGGCTGTCTGTGATCTGCCAACCATGGGTATCGAAACCAGGATTCTAGCATTGTAAGTCGGCAGACATACCGCTGTGTCACTGGGGAGGGCGGCTAAAAAAAATCATTACAAGTTACTTGCCAATTGAAAGATATCAGTTTGCATGTACTTAGGAAGATTAATCAGTCGAGTGTTTCAAATTCTTAATTATACATATTGATATCAATATCATGATTGTGTGGCCCTTGATACCAAAACTTTATAACATGAACAAAAAGTATTTAAGTACACAGGTGGTGTCTGGGGAATAAATGTGAGAGGATACTCAGTATTAGACAAGAAATCTAAATAGCCGAGCGCTTTCAGAAAGTGGACTTTCCTTCAGTAGAGATAAATGGTTAAAAACATGATAGTACGTGGCGACATGGACTGAAACGACGTGGAGAGTCTCCAAAATCGTTTTAACTTGTCGTACTCAGATATATAATAGTATATTAGCGTACACACACCCAGACTAACTAGCAATCAGTCCGAGTTACTTAAGCTATTCTCAATATTACCTCCATCTACAAATAGCTTGGAAAAATTATTTTTCCATTTGCCTTGTAGAAAGGTAATCCACTTATAGAAGGCACTTGTTTACTGTGAAGCTTTTCTGAGGCTTACTTTTTTTCTGTTGATCGTGGGTGCTTTGGAATTTTATGAGTAAAAGAGAATAAGTCTCCGATCTTAAAGTTTCTTAGATCAAACATTGCTTTATTGTAATTATTAGAATGTTTTTCTTTTTCAGCGTTATCTCTTGAGTTATAATCATTTATTTTACTTTTGTTGATCAGACTGCGCTAAATGAACTATCTGCTGTACGTGAGCACCACCAGATTTGTAACTGTTTATCTAGATCTACAGAGATTCACAGCTCTCGTTTTTATTAATGTTTTCTGGGATAAGTCACGTTACATTTAAAGTGTTGTCGCAGTCTACAAAAGCTTAACACTCCCAAAGTCGTGTACAGTTACCAATGTACCTGCCATTATTAATATCAACTTCTAATCAAACAAAACCCTACATAGATCAGAACTAAAAATCAACCAGTAATGATATAGCTAGTTAAATCTACTGTTTCGTGTTCTTATTTGTAAAGATTAGAATGCATTGTTTCATCAGTTAAATGCTCCCCCCCAGTGGCTTAGTGGTAAGTCTGAGAGCTCACACGGCTAAAAATCGGGTTTCCTTACTCGTAGTGGGCACAACACAGAAAACCCATCGTGAAATAACCTCCTTGTTAGAATTATATTTGTCGCAAATTTCAATAATCTCTCATAAGTTTCTGTCAGTTTAGAATATTCAGATAAGAGATCTACTGAAGTCAGCTTTGTACCAGGAGACAAGGTGTGGTTGTATAATCCCAGGAAAACTAAAAGGAAGTCTCCTAAATTGTCTTCTCCATGGGAAGGTTCATATGACATAGTGGATCGTCTCTCAAACGTGATTTTCCGAATTAAATGTGGTCGGCGAGGTACGCCAGGTGGTGCATGGAAACAGGCTTTGGCATTATCATGGTCCAGGATATTTCAGTTGGAACGAAGTGAACAAAGGAACAAATGA
>NW_013668150.1:4658-16048 GCF_000517525.1 Limulus polyphemus
TTGCCACTGACTTATTCCACCATGTGCTTGACCAACTATCCTTCCTCTAACAAAATCTGACAATTCGAGAGAACCTTGAGCTCTAGGCTTGTTGTAGCACAAGATAATTAGTGTGCAGACCATTTTCATTCATATAGTGCTTTGTGAACACAACTTAGTTAGCATAAATCAGTTAAATGACGAAAAATTAGGTGTCTATTTACTTGTGACCACTCAGTGTATATTTATTCAAGTTATTGTTAATTATATATTAGTTTAATGTAAGTGGCTATTGTTCTGGACGAACAATATTAAGGAAGGGGCAGTGTTACGACAGTGGAAGTCACGTGACGCTGGTAACACGTGATGAGTTTCTAGAAGGATCATGAAGGCCCGAGTGTTTGCCAGACGTCCTCTATTTTAGTATACAAGTCCGGCAAATAAAGCGGAGAGATAATTTTGCAGATAGAGAGATATATAGAGAGATAGTCGAGTCAAGTCATAACTAAAGTGCGTGAGTCGTTGTGAATTATAGTGTGTGTTTAAGTAAAGTGACTGTGGAAATTAAGTGTATTGCAAAGTTGTATTGAGAAAGAATAAAATAGTTTTATTTAAGAAAGGACTTGTATCACTGAAGTTCTTCGGGAAGAATTTTTACGGAAAATTTACAAACGACCAGAGACGTAACAGCGTCAATTCCAATACGTGGACCCCTGCCATCACAGTTTTTAAGGCTAACGTCACCTGAACAAAATTTGCTGAACCATCGTTAACACTTACGAACATTCAAAACATTTCCATAAACTTCTTTGATATTCTTTGTGGCTACAGAGGCGTTGTTTCTCTTCTTGTATTCGAACAGTATTATATGCTGAATGTTTGTCTCGTCGTGTGACATCACTATATGGGATTAGAGTATACTGAACTTTACACATTATATAGGCTACACTAACGTGACGTTTAACTATTACACGTAATGTACGTTTTTTGAGGGGGAGGTGGCTATTGAAAGTGTTCCAAAACGCGACATTAATTTCTTGGCGATCTTATATGTTTTGGAACATGACTAAAGACTTTGCCCATTTTAATAAGCGGACATTGACTTAAGTAGTTTTGTTCCCAAACAATAAATCTTATTACATTAATTTTCCATTTACTGTTAATATGCTAAGATAACATTTTTTACGCAATCGTAATTAGTTCTTTTCTTCCTTTGAAACTGCGGTTTAAAACGTCCTTCAACTTACTTGTGCCTGTGTTGTTATTCAGCGTTTGGAACCAATGAGGTGCGTCACGTGCAGCGATAGAATCACGATAGTCTTAAGATATGATGTATATATATGTTATAACAGAGGATCTACAGTACTTTTAGGGAACTGTATTTGGTAGAAGTAGTTGATCCCGCTCATACTTTATATTAATCTTCGACAGATGTCGCTAATTCTCATATCTAGTATGCTATAGTAATATTAAGTTGAGTCTGTAACAATCGGTATTTCATGACTGAGTGTCTACAATAGGCTTCTGGGTTTTTCTGTGATATAGCTCGTGTACAAATATGAAACTCTACTTGGAAATTATGTGTTTGAAAACTATTATATCCTGGTAATCTAAGTAAATATGTTAAAATCTAATTTAGACACTGTATTATGGTAGGTTTTCACAAGATCATTATACATTACTGGAAACCATAAATAAAATTTCAGAAATGATTTCAAACAACTAACGGAACCAATCGAATTCCTTTCTTCTTTCTTTCTCCTGAGTCCACGTGTAACAAACTCCGTAGAGGAACAAATTTGGCCTGTAGAATGGACTTAGTTTCCTAAAAAATAGAAATAAAAACCTAAAAGTGAAGGCCCCAGTTTACATTAGTATATAAACAAATAGATGAAGTACCATCCAGAACCTTCTACATTTTGTGACGAATTTTTTCTTAACAGAAACATGTCATAAATGTTACTCGTTTCTTTGACAATAATATTAAGTATAAATATTAAAAAAACACGAAAACAAAAATGAAAGACTACAGTTCTATTTAAAAAATGGCGTTAAATTTATTCATTTCTAGTTTCCGAAAAATAGAAGTTTGGTTAAAGTATACTAATGACATATTTGTGATATGTTGGCATGTTAAAGAGGAATTAACTGCTAATTACCTTGATAATATAGACAGTTCTATTAAATTTACATATGAATTTGAGAAAAATGGCTGTTTACCTTTCTTGAATGTTTTAGTTAGTAAAAACAAGGATCAAATGGAAATTACTATTTGTCGAAAACCTTTCACTGTTAATACGTCGTCATATCAAAAATCTTGTCACACTAAATCTAAAAAAATACGGTTTTTTACTCTTATGTGGATAGAATACTAAACCTATGTTGTAAACAGGAAGACATTAAAATGAGTTATTACTGACTAAGTATGTGGCCGTACAAAGAGGTTTTAATCCTAGTATTGTTGACCGTGTTGTCAAAAAACTAAAAATAATAAGGATGAAAATACTAAGTTAAAACCACTTGCTGAAAACAATTAAAAATAAGGTTCTTACGGTCATTTGTACCTGATTTATCTTCTCAAATAATGAAGGAATTTATTAAAAAACAAAATATTTTCCAATATGTAAAACGATGAACAAAGTTAGCCAAATACTTAATATCACTAAAAATATAAATTATTTAATGGAATAATTTGGTATATATATAAAATATCATGATCATATTGGTTACACATGTATATGAATATGGTCATGTTGGTTACACATGTATATAAATATGAACATATTAGTTACACATGTATATGAATATGGCCATGTTGGTTGGTTACACATGTATATAAATATGAACATATTAGTTACACATGTATATGAATATGGCCATGTTGGTTGGTTACACATGTATATGAATATAGCCATGTTGGTTACACATGTATATGAATATGGTCATGTTGGTTGGTTACACATGTATATGAATATGGCCATGTTGGTTGGTTACACATGTATATAAATATGGCCATGTTGGTTACACACATATATATATATAAATATGGCCATGTTGGTTACACACATATATATATATAAATATGGCCATGTTGGTTACACACATATATATATATAAATATGGCCATGTTGGTTAATTTTACTATTTTTCTCGCTACACGCCATTAAAACGTTATTTAAATCTTATATTGTCTAAAGTGCCAAATTATCGTCATTTCTTCTTGCCTGATGATGATCTAAATAGAAGGTCGAAACATTGGATAGCAGGACATATTACTGAAACATAACACACGATTCAATGAAAAAAAAACGTTGTTTTAGCACAACCTGAAAATCTCATTGGTATCAATACACGTGAATCTATTGAGATAATTAATTACAAGAAAGGTAAATTTGAAATAAAATAATAAATAAGGATGATGGACTTGATGGAAATGTTGTCAGCAGATGGCGTGAGCTTCTTTAATATATTAATTGTATCTGGTGGCTATGAACAAGTGTGACTCTTGCTCAACATTACATTCCTGAATATAACTCAGTAAACATGTTGAGTGTATGAGAATGTTTCCAGACCCATCGGGGTTTTTCTTTTATCCCGTATAGTAAGTTTTTCAGTATTTTATTGTATTTTGAGACTGGAAACAGCCTCGTTTTCAGAAGTGAATGTACAATAAATCGTTGTTTATTGAAAATGAACTTTCGATTTTGACCACTTACACAAGAGTCATTTAAATATTAATAGTTTGTTATAAACAGAATGAGTTAAAATGTTCAAAATAACTTTCCAACCTTTTTCATTTGTAATTTAAAAAATACTAAATACAAATAGTTTGTAAATTTAATTCTGATTTTTTTTTCAAATGTACTCTATGAACTTCATACGCTGTGACCACTGCAGGGATCAAAACTATAATTTCAATAGTATAACCTCTTAAGTTTACCAGTGAGCCAACAGGGCGATAAGTTGTAGAAAGTATTACCTGGTAGAAATGTAGTTGTAATATAGGTATAATATTACCTGAAATAATAGTGACAATAATTTCAATCGCATCATTTCTTTACTGAATCAAAACAGGTTTCGAACTAGAGGGGGCACTCAGTAGAGCGCAAACCTCAGTCACGCAGCGTTAATCATATTCGGCTCTCAAAAAATACGAAAATGTGTCCGTATGTCCGTCGGCTTCAACTGATATGGACCAGTTTTGGCAAGGCAATGAGGAATAATATTCTACATATGTCCACTGAGTATTATCTTCAAAATCAGATAATCTTTGACTGAGTTATAAAGCTAAATTATAATAAATAATTGAAAACAACGTTTACTATTTACACAATTAAAAAAGTATTGAAGCCCTACGGTTTCCACTTTAAAACAACACTCTACAAGTACTAGTTTCGACGTGATTTATGTCATCTTCAGGAGTGACTTACAAGACATGATTTATACTTTTACCCCTTTTATCATTGCTTTACTATTATTTTCATATTTCCTTGGTCTATGATTGTGAGCTGCGACAGCATTTTCAAGAGAACTGTCTGTTTGTGTAGGAAAGCAGGCAGCAAATGTAGCAACTGTCGATTACACTATGGAAAGCTAATGCGCCCGATTAAGGGATTGACACTGACTCAGGAGAGCCCACAATGGATATGGAGGTCAGTCCAAATTTTTCAGAGCTGAGTGGCAATTCAAATATGCCTGTAAAATACACATTAAGGTAATAAAGTATGTGATGCTCACATGAGTAGCAATACCTCCTGTGGATAGCACTACAAATAAGGCACATTGCTAGCTTCATTCTGTGGAATAATGACATGGTTGATTTGGATAGAGAGACACAGCTCTGACTACATCTAGGACTGATAAACTGTCATTTCAGACCTTGGTTTTAGTACTTGCATAGTCAATATGGGCATACTGCAATAGCTCTCTGCCAAATTTGCCTGTGGAACAGGTGAATTGAATTTCAGTAGGAAAAACATTTTTGTCAACTAGAACTCACCCAGAAACAGTGGACTACATGTGTGTGCCTTGAATAGGTAACATAATACTTCCATGTACATAAATAGTGTGCCTTGGTTTACTACAGATAAAGTCTAATATTTTGGTGTCAAGCAATGTAACTGTTGGGGCAAAACACAAAAACAGATGATTTTCTGTCTAGAGTAACATGGATAGTAATCTGCCCATTAAGTGATGGGGCCCAGTGTTTCTTTGAGTTTATAGGTTATCAAAAATCCAAATTCCCATTGTAATGATTATAAGAGTGTCAAGCAAAGTTGAAGTAGCTTATACTAGTGGTAATGCTACTATGAAGCTGCCCCAAAAGTGAATATTCAGTTACCATCACATTAGAAATCATTAATTGAGAATTACAGCAGTAATCTAATCTCAAACCAGTAGCAAACTCTCTATCACCTGCTGGTTATATATGTACTGATGTTTTTGTGGAGCCTGATGGTCAATTGGGTAGAACTACAATCACTTGTCACCACATAGAAATAGGCAATGCTAATCTGAGAGAGCAACTACTGCACAGGTTTCCTAGGAACGTTAGAAATATAGCCAGTGCAGATATACCATGGATGCTAAAGAAATGGTTCATATAGATTTCAGAGAGCATACTGTCATCTTCAGTGGTGATTGTCAGGAAAAGAAGGATGGCAGGAATAGATTCTGTGTTGATTTCTATGAGGTAAACGCTTGATAAACACATTAGAGCCTTTCCAATATCTGGATGTATTTGAGACATCCAATTGTTTCGACAATATACACCTGAACTATGGGTGCTGGGAAGTTGAACTGGATGGCAAAAGCATAGTCAAAATGGCTTCTAGCATCCAATGGACTTTTTGAACTCTGAGTCAGGCCTTTGGTTTGTGTAATGCCTCTCTCACTTTCAAGAGGCTAATGAAGCTTTCAGCTAAACTGCTGCAATCGGAGAGATGTCTAGTCTGTGTGGATTGTGTCTTGATATTTGTCCAAATATTTGAGTCTGCAGATAAGAATAACATGATTAAAGCTGAAAACAGGGAAGTTTGCTCTCGTACACACAAGCAGAATGTCCTGTTCATATACTGGATAGAAACGGAATCTCAACTAAACAAGAAAAAATCACAGTAGTTTGAGACTGGTCTGAACCCATGATGAGAAGTTCAAAGTTTTCTTGGGTTTGCATTGTATTATCAATATTTCGTGACCAACTTATTCAAGATTGCTGCACTAATTCACATTCTCACTAAAACTAGTGTGTATTTCAGATGGTTGAGGAGTGTAAGCCTGCATTCCTGTCCTTGAACCATGCTATAGCAAAAGTCTCCATTCTGGTATATCCCTAACAAGATTGTGAGTAATATTGGAAGCAGATACCAGTGACAGTGAAATTAATCAGTAGTGTGAAAATCACAGGATGGGGCTGAGTGAGTGATTAAATCCATGAACCACGTGCTCGTTCCTTTTCAATGTTAATACTGTATGAAAAGTAAAGAACTACCTGCAGTTGTGGTTTTACAGAGTACTACTGCTATTATTTATATGACAGATAGCTTACCCTCAAGGTGGATCATGCATCACTGAAGTGGCCCATCAACTTCAAAAATCTGAACAAGTAATAACACAGTGGATCATAACAGGAATATGACGTGACCATGATATTTTATTTGTAGGTGCAAGATGTAAATGCAAAGGCTATGTCTATTAAATTAATGCCCTGACCTAATACACCATGTTCAATTAATAGCCATTTTAACTATCACAGTGCTGAATCACATCATAGGCAATTCCACTGTCAGCTGGATACCAAACCCACACTTCATGCACGCCAAAAATAGCAACTAAGGGACCCAGAACTCGAGTGTAGATGCAAAAAATAGCACATGTCCAATGTCTGTTGTGCCAGCCATCCAAACCATAAAATTCATAATAGATCCACCACCTGGTGTAATATAGGACGTAACAAAGTTTGTTCCAGTATAAAAAAGTCCAACTGCCATGAGAAAAGTTTTGATAAATCTGTTAGAGGCTGCCATGGGAAGAAGAGAATCATCAGCATGCTCTGTGTTTTCACCTCCAGTGGAACAACCCTTGTCCCAACAGGACCTTCCCAAAGCTTTGTCCAAACCACAGATCTATGAAACAGAAGGGTCATTCCTCCATTTCAGAACCATTCCAATGGTAGCAGTGATTGTGGTTCCTACCATCACTACTGCCACACTGGCTATAGCTGTAGATGACTGAGACAAGCGACCACCACCATCACCTACCTGAGAGTATCAATATTGGCAATATATCCTTTCCTCCAAAAGCTACAGAGGTGAATTATGAGAAGCTGGAACTCCCCATAAGGACCCAACGAAGCTAACAGATCAACTCACAATGAAGCGGCTTATGATTTTAAAGTACCAAAAGCTGGCAGCTAGATAGATAGAGGCTTGGGTACTTTACAGTCAAGAGCTGCTGAATCACAGAGAACCACCAACACAACTGGAGGAAGAAATGTGTCATCTCCAGTAGGATTTTGGGAACTCATAAGTTTCTTGCAAGAGCTATAAAGATAATCTGTCAGATCAGCGTATTACAACAAAAATCCATAGCTGCCTTGGAGGACTTGTTGTCACGAATCCTAGAGAAAAACAGTTCCAGCTGTTGTGTTTATATATTTATACATTTATATGATATATATATTTAGCTTATCGTTTTAATTTTTCGTTGGTTTTGTATTCTGTATATATGTACATTTTGTTCCAAATGAGTTAGTGATATTTGGTATTTTTTGCATCGTAAGGTTTTCTCCTATATGTTTTCAAATATATCTGTAGGGTTAACTTATTTCAGGTTGTGTTTTCGTTGCTAAAGGGCATGTTAAGAGTGTTTGTCAAATGAAATATTTAAAACTGTAATGGCATAGAGTTTAATTTTGTAATATTTTATGTTCTTTAGCACCTTTTTTTTTCTCTGTAAAAGGACTCTCGTTTTTAAATTTTTGCCTGCTATATTAGACTACCACCTCCAAAAAAGGTAGGTTATCATTGTTAGTTAGTTAGTATTTCATGTACTCATATGTGATCTATGTTTAAGGGTTTTGATTACTATTGTAAAACAAAAACTGTTAAACTAACACCTACTAAAGAAAATAAGGGATTTTATCTTATTGCTTTTTAGAGGTGTCTTTGCTTTTTTACTTGCAATATTAGTGTTATTGGTCAAGTGATTTTAATAGAATGATTTTGAATTCTTGAGAAACATAGGTCTAAAGTTTGATTTTTTTCCTTTTGATAATATTAGTATGAGAGACAGCTAAGTTGGCCTGGAAATAGAGCGGATGAACTATTTCATTGAGACATGTATAATATGCTATCCACCCCATTGATTAATATGTAAGTTTTTTAATTACTATTATTTTACAGTTCAAGGTTACCTAAGTAATCTTTAGTCTTCTCCTTACTATGCACATGGGAATTGGGATTCATTAATCATTAGTTAGGTGTGTTTTATTGGAAGGGAAATAGCTGATACTTCGCTGTGGGATATGTTCTAGATAACTGTCTCTTCTGTTGGCACTATTTGACGATCAACTCAATGATCATTCGCAGTTTGTATTTCACTGAGTAAAGAAGTGCTTTCTTGCCTGTCCGCATTTTAGAGTTTTTTCTTTGTGTTCAAACAGTCCTTATCAGGACTAGGTGTCTAAGTGTAAGGAGTTGATATAGTGTTTTCGTATATCTACCTACAATCTAAATCTACTCCACATATAGCCAGTATCAAGGCTAACAACCTGAAGTGCTCTCACTAGTGCTGCTCACCCACTATGAGTGCTAGCCGCACTAACAAGAAAAGGAAGAAAGACCGTCCAAACACATGCTCCCGGAGTCAACCACTCTGTGCCTCGGAGCAATACAATATGTTAGCCGCTACCAGTGCCACCATTAGTTCCGACGAAGCATCGGAGTCTTCCTCATCCTCTATTTCTACCATCACTGCTGCCTCAAAATATCACTCAAATCCAGCACATCTCGCCACTCCCCAACCCCTGAAACCCTGGAGAACAACGTCCCTACACAAACCTCGTCGCACCCACCCGCCATCATCATCGAAGGAATCCCTACAGCCCTCAGACAACCTCTAGTTGCCGCTGAACTTCGCTGTATTTACCCAAACATTAGTTTCAACAATGTCCGCCGAGTTCCCCGAGGAGGCATAGTCGTCAAGTACACATATCCTAAGGACTACTTCACTCTCTTGAAACTATGGCCCACGGACGCTTTCAATGGTTGCCCCATCAAGCCCCATTTTCCTACTGACAACGAGCCCAGGAAGACCTTAATCATCCGAATAATTCCACTTGACACTACAGACCAAGAGATCGACGAGGAACTCCGCTACAGAGAAGTGAAGTTTCTCAACTTCTCCCGCATCAGATCTTCCAAAACCCATGAATTAACACCACTTGTCTGAATCACGCTATCGGACACCAAGCAAGCCTCTCAACTCCTCCAAGACGGCATCACACTTTGGTTCAGAAAACTTAAAGTTGAAGAGACAAATTTCTCGAGCCCCCCAGTTCTCCAGTGTTTCATTTGCCAAAGATTCGGCCACACTAGAACTGCCTGCACCGCCAAACCCCGTTGTTTAAGATGTTCCGGCGAACACCAAGTCAGGGATTGCCCGAAAGAAAGAACCGAGACCAAATGAAGCAACTGTGGAGGTCAACACGCAGCCTGCTACCGTGGATGCTCTAAATTTCAGTTCGTCGCGGGTATCAGAGCTAAGCTGTTCTCACGTACACCCGGTTCTCCCGCACCTTTCACGAATAAACATTTCCCACCCCAACCTCAACGCCCCAAATTCAATACCAGTGTCCCTGACCAACCTAGACCACAGCCTCCCCTCACCTTCGCCTCAGTTACCAAACATCCAGTTCAACCAACTCAGGAACTACATCCGCCTTCAACCAACTGGCATGTTCTCCGCCCAACTGGCCTCATCGCCTTCATCGTCGATGTTATGTTTGCAGCTGCCAACCAAGCAGACAACAAGGCTACATTCCTGCACAACGTGTCCCACGCAGCCCGTCACCATCTCAAGGTTCGAGGAATTATTCCAGAATCCATCAATGAAGAAATCTCAAGTAGGTGCCCTGATCATCGTTCATAGGTAAGTCACTAAACTATTTGACTTTATTGCAGGTTAATATAAAAGGCGGTCTCAACTATAAGAAATACGAACTACTAGATCTAAGTAACAAATTAAACGCTTCAGTAATAACTATTAACAAAAGTTTACTAAATAGTAACTCTAATTTCCGCCTTCCTAACTATAAAACCATTTCTAAACCTAAAAGTACACACACCAGAGGTATTGCTGTATTATACGATCATAATCTCGACTTAACTCTAATCAACCACAACACTCCTACTTATCACGAGCACATTCTTTGTAAAATCAAAACTCCGTTCCTACCTGACTTCACACTCCTAGCCATTTATATGACACCCCATACAACTCCTGACATTACATTCCTAAATACAATCATGTCAAACTTTAACAATGTCATAATCCTCGGAGACCTCAATGCTTCACACTCCTTACTTCAAGGATACACCACAAACACTTCCAGTCGGATTATCGCTAACTTTACAAGAATACATAACCTAACTGTTAATATTGACAACTCTTCTACCCACACACACCACAATGGAACACAAAGCATCATCGACCTCGCAATAGTACACCTAACAAGTAATTTTAAAGTACACGAAAATATTGGAGGAAACCATAATCCTCTCTCATTTAAAATCAGTAACCCACACTGGTCAATACCTAACAGTCAAGTCCAGCACCATTCAAACATCCCCAATTTTAAGAAAGTTAACTGGACCATATTCAATCAATATTTAAACAACAATTTACCCGACCCCGTAACGTATGCCAACTCCGAAGAGGATATCGAATATTACTACCAAGATATCAACAAGCCATAAGCAAAACTATAGACAAGCTAGTTCCGAAAAACTACACTAAAACCACGCCCAACCACTAGTCATTAACTCCCGAAATACACAAACTTATAATATCCAGACCCAAGCTCCGTAAAGAATTCATCAACACCAGAAATCCCGCCACAAAAACCCAAATCAATGCAGTCAAAAATAAAATAGAGAACTAATTAAAATTCAACAACGCGACAATTGGAACAACTTTTATAACAAGCTCGATAACCTTAAACCAGACCCTTCTATCTTTTGGAAAACTTTTAAAAGCATATGCCGTGAAACTAGTGATACTGGTAACATATCATATAACAACCTCACAGCCTCTACTGATGAGCAAAAATCAGAACTTTTTACATACTATTTCGAGAAAACATTTGTTACCCCACAGGACACCAGATTCAGCAATAAACACCAGGACAAGAT
>NW_013668150.1:17018-24129 GCF_000517525.1 Limulus polyphemus
TATATATATATATATATATATATATATATACTTTATTTGCTGTGGAATGAATGACATTACCCTGGCGACTATTTGTATGCTTTCAATTATATGATGTTCGTGTTCAGCTTTAAAAATCTACCATTACAAATAAAAGTTTTTTTGTACCTCAGATCTAATAAGTATCCTTTTTAAATGTAAAGAAGGGTTCGTAAAATTATTTTGATGAAATTCTACTGGTATAAGTACAGAAACACTTTGCTTTTAAATTCGGCACATTTTTTATTTTTTGGAATCGTTATTTGTACCTATGGTGGAGAAGCTGGTTTGATTAGACAACTAAGCAATCATGCCACAGTAACAAAACAAAAAAAGTTTCGCCACGTCGTTACTGTCCGTGTCCAGTCGTACTCTATCTGACGACCGTGCATCTTGACCATAAGCCTGCAGCGTAAAACTGTCATGTCAAAACCACATCACTCTTCCCTATGTGCTTCACATAATCAAACTAGTACACGAGGACAACAGTTTCACAGGGCCCATTTCAACAGTCCGACCATATAGGAATCTAGTAAATTGATTTTTACATCTTCGTTCTAAATAGCATACATATCAATCTCATCCTCTAGCTGATTGAGGTACGCAACGACTAAACAGTTATGTTTTGGAAGTAACTTATAAACACACAACTTGTGTTGCTTTTTCGGGCTTCTGTTGCATACTGTTATACGGAACACGTGGACGGCTCCTGCTACTGACAGTTGTGTTCGTCAACAGATACCAGTTACAGATGGCGTAATTTTCTGACCACATATGGAGTAAAACGTGTTAAAGATCTCTTTCTAGGTTGACTTGTTACAAAAGTTGATGCTTATTACTTTGTTTACCAATGCCATTAAGTACAAGGGATTCCCTCACTTGAAATTTTTAAATCCCTGATCTGAACACGTTTTTACAGGCTGAGTGTACAGATATTTTGCATCGGAAGAAGCTATTACATACCCTTCCCAAAAGTAGTCAGTTTTCGGTCATATCATATTACCTATGTAACTCCAAATGTCGACCTGCTAATGTCAAAATGTAGTCCTGATACGTTCCGTTCCCCTGCAACATCATATTGACTGCGATTGTTTAATGTAACATACTCAAGGCTAAAAATTTTAAAGCTTTAAGACAAGTGTATAAGGTTATCTTATGCAAATTTATCATATAAAAGTTTGGATTGTAGGTTATAGTTTAGAAGAAGATTTTTACGTTTCTTAATTTGCTTAAATGAAATCAAAGATAACTAGATAAACAAGCCCCTATTTCACTCCGCAGGCGTCTTATGGAAAGAAAAAACCCTGTTGTGTTTAAACCACTAATATAGTGTAGTTTTTATGTTACCCCACTCCTTGTAGCAACACAAAATAAATTCCAACTTCTACGAATACAAAGATGGCACAGTGGATCTGAAGTACGTTTACAGACTTAGAGCACTAAAATCCATGCCTTGATCCCTCACGGTGGACAGAGCGCAAATAGCTCGCTGTTTAAACGAATAAAGGAGTGTGTGTAAACGATTTTCAACTCCGAGTGAATCATCAAGCGAAACACACTCCAATGATATAAAGTTACTTTAATATCTTAAGATATTTCACTATCACAATGTTTTGTTTTTGCAGTAAACTTGAAAACGCGTGCTAATTTTAGCACTGTCTGAATGAATTACGTTTTCAGGAAAAACTTTCACATCCAGACATACTATTTCGAATTTCAAATAATACCCAATTATTTGTACAAGTACGTGAGATAGTGTTAAAGGACAGCATCCCGCACGTTAAACAGTAACACTTCTGATTTTCCATAAAAAGATAACAGTTATGTTCTCACAAAAGTTGTGAACATAAATAACGAAATGTACAGTATAACGATGATTGCAAATTACCAGTTAACAACATAGGGGTATTAAACAACATAATTAGTGGATATTTTATTGTTTGCAGTCGTAGGAATAAATATTTTTAAACAACCTAACTTTGAAAGTATTCTAGCGTTGTAAGTCCGCAGACATACCGCTGTGCCACTGGGGGCGTTTTTCAGTTAGAGTATTGCATTTCAATGTTTACTCACTTAAAGGGCCCGGCATAGTCAGGTGGTTAGGTCTCTCTACTCGCAATCTGCGGGTCGCGGGTTCGAATCCCCGTCACACCAAACATGCTCGCCCTTTCAGCTGTGGGGGCGTTATAATGTGACGGTCAATCCCACTATTCGTTGGTAAAAGAGTAGCCCAAGAGTTGGCGGTGGGTGGTGATGACTAGCTGTCTTCCCTCTAGTCTTTTACTACTAAAATATGGACGACTAGTGCAGATAGCCCTCGTGTAAAGCTTTGTGCGAAATTTAAAACAAAACAATAAAAATAATAAATAAAAGAATATAAGTTTAATCACGAAGTAATTAGTTGTTGTAGAACTATTTATATTAGTTTTAGTACTAGTAATGGAACATCCCATTACAACATAGTATCAAATTAAATAAGCAAAGTTTCTGTCCCTCTTATTGTGGCATACAAACTTTCCCTTCGTTACATATGATAATTTAGAGTAATAATCTTCGACTCTTTATCTGTTACTCTTACTAATGGTAAATTTAAATCTATCATCTAATAGTGTTGCACATCATATAACTTACCACACTTGATGAAACTTGTAATAATCTTCGACTCTTTATCTGCTAGTGTTATTAATGATAATTCTAAATCTATCATCTAACAGTGTTGCACATCATATAACTTACCACATTTGATGAAACTTGTAATAATCTTAGACACTTTATCTGCTAGTGTTACTAATGATAATTTTTAATATATCATCTAACAGTGTTGCACGTGATAAAAATTATCATACAACTTACCACATTTGTGTCAAACTTAGATTTCCTACCTGTTAGTGTGACATAAGGTAACCGCGGGAAACTCCAATGTGTCCTCGTGACCAATTTTAATCTCCACAGTGGTCGGATAACTGTAGTATAGTTGGAAAAACTGAATTCCTTGCCATAGGAATCCAAACAGGCAAAGTAAACTCAACACCCTTAAACATCCAGCTTTCACCTTGCGCAGGGTTTTCCTGTCTTGATGTGTCATGTCTTGAAAGAAGGGTTTCGTACGATGGTGTAACGTGAAACCCTTGGAATGGTATATTGAACGTTGTTAATCGTCTTAATGCTGTAATTTCCCCAGCTTTCTAGGGGTGGTAAAGGTGTGATGCAGACACGTGAGCGTATAATGTATAGTGTAGTCTTGATATAAATTACGTCATCTACGTGCAAAAAATGTACTATAATTCAAGTATGATTATAAAATCTATAACATGCTTCACATCTTTCAATTTCTAATTTATCTGACGATGACTAATATAATGTTTATATAACTGTATAATCTATAGCATATTACTTGCATTATCTGTAATACTTTCTATTCAATAAACAAAATTCTTTTGTGCTCTATAATTCTATTCTAAAACTTTCTTATCAACACGGAAGCTCACTTTATAGCTCAATCAATGTACACAGTTCCATTTAGATTTCTGTAATTTCCTGATTTTATTATGATAATAAAAATATATCGGTAGTAAATAAAACTTTTGATTATTTTACCCACCCAAAAATGATTCATTCGTGAACAATGAGGGGAAATTATAATCGGTTTTAATGTTTAGAATTGAGAATATAACGTTTATTTTATAGTTAAAAACGATTTAAAATACAAAGGAAAACGATTTTCAACAACGTTGGTACGTACGATTACTATTATTATTACTTAGACATACACTTTACCTAGTGTGTGTCTAAGTCCTAATAGTAAGCATCTTTAATTTGACAATGTTATAAAAATGTAATTTTTTAAAGGAGTCTAACATTATATTTATACAGCTATACTAGGTTTTGTTTAATAAAGAAAATATATTCGTAACAGATATTAGGTATTTTATAGTGTTAACAATCAGAATTGGCTAAACTTAAAAACTATAAATATTATAATCACTTACCCTTAATTAGTTTAGGAGTAAGCTTTAAATAGGAATAAGTATGATAATACTTACTGTACATAGAACGTCTAAAAGTAGTTAAGGATCCAATATATATATATACAAATACAGAGAGATACATAGTAAATACTAGAAAGACAACATTCTAAACTTGTCAGTCTTGTCTTTGGTATTCGAGTATTGTGTCAGATGGAAGACATTCAACGTTGTAGTCTGTTGAGTTCGACTATTGTAGAAATAATATGGGGAATTCTACATTGCTGACTGATGGGCTTGAATGTTTTATTAGTTAAGATATTTCACATCGTAATATGTTTTGCTCAGCCGTTAACCTTTCTAATGTACTCTTTAAACTTTTCATATATAATACACCATAATCTATACATATAAAGCACAAAACTTTGAATGTCTGTCTGTCTGTTTATTTTCTAACTACTTCTAGGTTGCTGGGCCAATCTCAATCAAACTTTGTGAGATAATAGTTTGAAACAAGTGGCATGCTAGTGGGGAAGTCACAACTGTTCCACCCCTGTTATTGCTGTTATTGAGCATTTATTATCTTTAACCTGAATTAACGTTAACTACATTCATAGATGGCGCCACAACCTTACATCCAAAAAATTATTTAATTTTGTACGTCACAACATACATACAGTGTGTGTTGAGTGCACACAAACGTTTTATCTATCTCAGAGAATGCTCTGTCACTCTCTATAGAGGAATGCAATGGAAAAAAAAATGGCCATAACTATTAGAATAATACATAAACTCAACTCAAGTTTCTTTTCTAACAGCCACAATAAAGCTGATATGAAAGAAAAGAAAGAAAAAGCTTGGCAGTCGTTTGGGTTTTTAAATCTCACAAGCCCCGAAGGGGCTTGAGAGACAGTCCGGGGTGCTCAGAAACTTATGTTCCTCTTCAACCCCACATGCGAAATTAGGAAGTGCGTAACATGAATGTTAATAAATATATCCTGACTAATATGAAGAACCGTTTCTTGAGTTATACCCACTTCCAACTTTGACCCATGACATTTCGACTTCAGCCTGTAACATACTTTTGCAGCCAATGACCGTCAATTAATTATTCACGTGAAACACTGTGGAAGAGCTGGGTGTTAAAAGCGGGTAACAGAAAGCACACCTACCGCCACCTACTTTGCCCGCTACCTCTTCCTTCAAAGACACCCTCACCATCACATAGCGTATACCATGTTTTAAATTTGCACATATTAAGTTATTAAAGCTTGAATAAACCTTTTAGTGAAGTAATGATAAATACTGTAATAATATGTTATGTTATAAATAACTTGTGTGAAAGTTAGGATTTTTGTGTTATTTATCATAGCATCCACCCACACATTTTTTTTCAGTTCATAACCCGGACGAAGGACGGGTACCTCAGCTTGTTATATAATATCATAATCTGAGCAACTATTTAGTCGTGCAATTTTGTCTTATTCATTAACCTGCTCTACGACATTAAAAGTGAAGTTACTGTAATGCGAGCTTGGCAGCGATATTATGCACAGAAGGCAGTGTGCTAAGATCTGGGCAGAAACTATAAAATCACCACAAAACAAAACTGACACCATGAGAGACAGCATTAATTTTAACATAAGGTTATAATGAATTACAAGACTCCATTAATCATTTAAATGAGTTTTCACAAGATAAAGTTATTATTTTTCTAGATATTTCGGTGATGCCTTATTTCCTTAAGCAACAGTATAAAAACTATGTAATATTTCGAGTTATATGTAACTATCAAGTTTAAGTTTATGCATTGGAAAGTCTCCCGCTTGGCCAGTGGTAAGTCTTCGGATTTACACTGTTAAACATTATTAAGAGATTTTAAATATTAAATAAAAAAAATATTTTTTTTAAAAAGGACCATAGATCCTATAAATGTGAAATAAAAGGTCTTCGTAATGCATTTGTTGCCTTTGAAAAAACAATAATGTTGTAATCAGAGTAACAAATTTTACCCTCCACCCCAAAGTACCCCGGATGTATAAACAATCAATCTTTGTAATGTACTCTGAGTCCTGTAATGTTTGAGATAAAAATGAACTTGTTAAAAATGGACTTTTACATGGAATGTGGCAGAAAGAAAGAAGTACAAAAGTTATAGTTTATTACAGTGTTCGGAAATATTAAAACTTGGGAAAATGTTACATTTCTGTTTTATTAATATGAGATGTAAAGCGCAAGTATACATGTATGAATGTATAATTACAAACTGGCACGGGTTGGCCCTTTGATAAAGCCCCAGATTTTGGAGCTAGCAAACCGAGTTATAATCCGTGCAGAGCCAAAAAGTATTCTTTCCAATTTAAGCTGTTGTTATGTTATAAAGGTGACAGACAATCCCTTGGCGTGGATGGTGAGTGTTAGGGTGCTACTGACTGGCTGCCTGCACTCTGGTCAGTAATTTAAACTTAGTGACGATGGTAGATAGTTTTATTAACTTTTACATAAAACAGTGTTTCTCAACCGGATTTGCCAGACGACCCCTGCGTCCGGACTTTGGTCGTCGTGACCCCCCATTATCTTTACAAGGATGAAAATGTTATTGATTTTTCTTCACGTAGTTCGTCATAGTTCATAACAAATGTGATATATGCATCTCTCAGACTCCTCAAGGACTCAAAAGAAAAATATTGGCTCAGCGCAGACAGCTCGTGACCCACCGATTGAGAAACACTGAGTCATAAAATAGGATGTACAGCTAATTAGAAACACATATTCATCTGTACATTTTTGCTCTTATGTTTAACTATCATATTAACATTGAATCAGGGTAATAAACTATCATATTGGTTTACAAAAATGTGTTATTAATGTGGATCTTTCACACTTCTGTTGAGCTTGTTTTTGTTGTTTCCGTTTTCTTAGCGCAATGCTCTACAATGGGCTATATGCGCTCTGTCCACCGTGAGAAATAGAGCCTCGATTTTAGTGTTGTAAGTTTGGGAACTCTTACCGGTGACCCACCGGGAGACGTAAAGTTGAGGATTTATAACATGAAATTCGAGGTTAGGTCCTGCATTGGACACAGCACAGATAACCCATTTGTGTAACTTTGGGCTTAACAACAAACA